>NC_057807.1:381064358-381065126 GCF_018294505.1 Triticum aestivum
TTAAAAAAAATATAAAAAAGATGGAAATGTCAAAAAAATAAAAGAAAATAAGTTTCCCATGTGATATGTGGTCTAGTTGTTGTGAAAATTTACAAATATGAATTTTGACTTTATTTGCAAAATCTCTCGAGAATTTGTAAAATTGGCATAACTTTTGCATACGAACTCGGATGAAAAAGTTTTTTATATGAAAAATCATCTACTCGAAAAGTTAAACATTTGACCCTAAACCCAGGGGAACCCCATTAAACATTTTCAAAATCCTCAAAAACCTAACAGAAAAAAAGATACGAGGCTTTTAAGATCTGGAGATTCAAAAAAATTCAAAAAAATTCAAACTTCCTAATGGCGCACCTGCCCATGGTGCGCCATTACTATCTTCCCGCCTTCAAAATTCAAAATAAGTCAAAAAAATAAAAATAAAAAGTTACTAATGGCGCACCTGCCCATGGTGCGCCATTAGTATCTTCCCGCCTTCAAAATTCAAAATAAATCAAAAAAATAAAAAAAAAGTTAGTAATGGCGCACCTGCCCACGGTGCGCCATTACTATGCCGTATATATGGCTGGGCGTGGTCCTCTCCTCCTTACCTCTTCATTCTTCTCCTCCACTCCACCTCTCCTCCACTCCATCTCCTCCTCTCCTCCACTCCATCTTCCCTTCTCTCCTCCACCATACTACCCTCCTCCTCTCCGGCGACCTCCTCCTCCTCCTCTCCGGCGACCTCCTCCTCCTCTCCGGTGACCTCCTCCTCCCTCCTCTCCTCCC
>NC_057807.1:381065136-381108538 GCF_018294505.1 Triticum aestivum
GTGAGCTCCTCCTCCTTCATCTCCGATGAGCTCCTCCTCCCTCCTCTCATGTGCGCTCCTCCTCCCTCCTCTCCAGTGAGCTCCTCCTCCCTCCTCTCCTCCCATCCCCTCATGGTTTCTCCTTCCTCCTCTCCGATGCTCCGGTGAACTCCTCTCCGGCGACCTCGTCCTCCTCTCCGGCGATGCTGCGGTCACCTCCTCCTCCTCCTTTCCGGCGAACTCCTCTCCAGCGAACTCCTCTCCGGCAAAAGAACACGGCAAAAGAACGTACAAGATCCAAAAACGGGAACAAAATTTGAAATAATATCGTGCAAAAAAATGAGCAAAAAAAACGAGCAAAAAGTGGGCAAAAAAACCGCGATCCAGATCCAAATTCAAAATTCAAAAATAGCAATGGTGCACGGTGGGGGTTAGACGGTGCGCCACTACTATTTTCCCGCCTTAAAAATTCAAAAATACTAATGGCGCACCGTGGCCTATACTAATGGCGCACTACATGGTGCGCCATTAGAACACCAGATACTAATGGCGCACCAGTGGTGCGCCATTAGAATTTAATTCTAATGGCGTGATGCTAGTGGCGCACCAGTAGTGCGCCACTAGAAGGCAAAACTGGTGCGCCACTAGCATGCCTTTTCCTAGTAGTGGTTCCTCCTCCGATTTCTTCAAAGTACCTGTTTAAAAGAGCAGTATTCGGCTTTCCATTTAACACCACGCTCATCGGCTTCCGCGCCATTGTATCTTCAGCTTTCATGTGTCGAGCGAATATGAGAGGTCGGGACACTTTTGCACATACCACCCTGTCCATGTAAGAAAGGCATCTATAAAAGAGTTTGGGATTTCTAGATCCATTCCACACTAAGCGAAAGATCCTCGGAGCTCACTGGGAGAAACCATTCCACCATGGCCAGTGTTCCCAGTTCTTCCTCTCGTCCCCAAGGCCCCGAAAAAGGCAATTGGGAGAGGTGCTCCGTATCCTATAGTCAGCTAGAGAAGCTGCAGACACAAAGATTTCTTCTCTCCGCAGATCTGGCTCCCGTTCGAGCAGGATTGATTCCTTTCAACGACGGGGCTTAGGCGGAGAACTTCCCCAACCCATCCAAGGGGGAGCGGGTGTGCTTCGTTCCCTATTTATTGAGAGGCGTGGGATTTCCAATCCATCCATTCCTCTGAGGCCTCCTGGAGTACTACGACCTCCAACTGCACAGTTTTACTCCAGCCTCCATCCTGCATATTGCGGGTTATGTCGCCCTCTGCGAGTTATTGCTGGGCTGTGAAGCCCACTTTGATTTGTGGAGGAAACTATTCTGTCTCATCCCTCGTAACCAGGAGGGATCAATATTTGAAGTAGGCGGAGCCGAAGTGTGGTGTGTTGCCAGGACTGGATACCTGTCCGGCACACCGAAGAAGGCATTCGAAGAGTGGCCTTCCGAATGGTTTTATATTAAGGACATCGCTCTTCCCAACCCAGTCAGAATGGATTTTCCTGAATTTTCACGAGCTCCATTGAAAAAGCGTCACAACTGGCGCCCTCAGAGCCTCAAGGAGGAAGATAATGCGGAAGTCCGTCAATTGATGAGCAAGATAAGGACGCTCGCTCAGTCCGGTCTATCCATAGTCGAGGTAATGGCGACTTCCATAGCGCGAGGGGTTCAGCCACTTCAATATAGAAGGTTTCCCATGTGGCACTACAATGGGGAAGATGACGCCTCACGCTGCGGTCGGAAGGGCCCGGACACTTCCGCCGCTCTGACCAAAATACTGGCCAAATTATACAAGGGGGAGAAAGAGGAATTTGCTCGTATTAAGCTCCGGGATGGATTTTCCATGTACAACCCTCCTAGCTGGGTAAGTTCTAATCCCACTACCCTTCTCATTCTGCTTCCAAAGTAGCTTCCCATGGACATTAATCTGTCCATTTGTAACAGGAATGGCAAAAAATCACCAAGGAGCTCAAGAGCCCTACTCCACAGCTAGAGGAGCATTACCGGGACCTCAACCCCGGATTCGAAGAGGATCCGGATATATTTGTGGAGCTCGATGATAGGGTGTTTTACCAGGCGAGCCATGACGACATGGAAGTGGATATTATCGCCGACCATCCCGGTCTTCTTCCCGCCTCACACGTAAGTAACCAGGAGTCATTTCTTCAATAAGAACTCTCTCGTTATGCCTCACCCACCGCACTGTCTTGTGATCTGAAGGGGAGGCGCTCGGCGCGCCATGCTGCAGCCGAGGCAACTCACAGGAGAGCGGCGCCCACGCCAGGAAGGCCTTCGAAGAGGAAGGTGAATATGGCCGAGCCTTTTTCAAAGAGGTACGGTTTAAAACATGCTCCTTGACTGTCATACCGAAGTGTGACACTGTACATGGTGTCTCATCAGGAAAAACATCCGCCAGACTAAGTCCGGGGATCCTGCGAGTCATGCCTCCACTAGCCGAATTCCAGATCATGTCTTTAGGACAGAGGATGGCGCAGGAGTGACGCCAGATTGACTTCAGCAGAGAATTTGGATGATGTATCCGTTACAAAATATGAAGTGGAAAGTGCCATGAATCATCGGCGCCGGCGGGCAATTCTTTGAGACCACGGCTTTTCAAATGTGGCATTCAACGCCTTTAGCTTGGGTGATGCATACATCCGAGCTGCTCGAGATGGGCTTACAAGAGCCACTGAACAATATTTGAAAGATGTGCGGGTAAGTACACACTTGTTCAAATCTGGTAATTATATATACCAGTAGCCCCCGAGACTTGAAGCAGTTGGTACAACTAATTTAAGGATCATTGTGTAACCAGATGCTCATAGAGAAGAACAATCTATTATCTCAAGAGCTAGAACAATGTCGGACCCAGCTAGCTACTGGAACTGCTGAACCGGAGGAATCCAAGAAGGCCCCAACTAGTAATGTGTCCCTCTATCGAGAAAAATAAAATTATATATACCAGTAACGCTTAACACAGTTGCCTATCTGATGATAGTATCGCCAGATAATCCAAGAGAGGTACCGGAAGCCGTGCAAGCGGGCGCACAAAAAACCGAAAGGCAGCTTGCCGCTGGCGAGCGTATGCTCACACGGGTCAGGGAGGAGAAAAACAAACTCCAGGGTTCCAATACTCAGTTGGGCGAAGAATTGAAAGATGTGAAAATAAGAGGCTGCGAGGCGGCATATTTAGTATGTGTTCAAACTTACCTCTGCATAATTCAGCGAGGGAAGGAACTGACAGAGTTATGTCTGTAGGTATGATGACTGGTCGTCCCAAAGAGGAGATGTCCGGATCCTCAGGCGATCTGCTACAAGAGCTGTTGCAACTACACGAGCAAGCTCGGCAGGTAATGCGGAGTGTCGCCAAGGCCTTATGGCCATCCGCCTCCCCACCAGAAAGTATGGAGGAGCTTGTACAACTATTTAAGGGAGCGCGGCGGTATTTCTGATTATGGAAGATATTGGCCTGCTGAGAGGGTGCATGAGAAGCCTGGGCCATGGTGAAAACACGGTATACCAAGCTTGATCCGAATCATATGGCCCGGGTCGGACCTTTAGGGTCAGATGAGAAAGAAATTTCAGTTAGTCTGGTATATGACCAGGTAAAATTAGCCGCAAAATATTCTCAGCAGGATTGTAAGCTAGACAACCTGTTGGATGGCATAGAGGAGGAAGTTTTTTAGTCCAAGTGACTATGTACTTCAATGGACAAGTTTGTCCCTAGACGGATTGTAAAACATTTGTCATGGCAGACCTTTTCGCTTCGGCCTCTGGACCTGACAGTCCGGAGTGTTTCCGAATACCCGCTCGGTAATATAAACCAGAGTACGCGTGGAAACCAGGCGTAAGGGTCATAGTTGCTTGAACAGACAAGTACCCAACTAGCTATGTTATATTACATTGTAATAGTAAGAAACATCTTCCAGAGAGAATAGTTCCGTTAAGCGTTCTTTTCCCTCGGTACGCATGCATTAACGTGCATGTACGAACTGTGATTGAAAAGTCACAGTATATGTAACATCTAAGGGTTCATAGTGTAATGAGTAAAAAATATCTTTAGTCCACCGACCGAATATTCCCTTAAGAACGCTAGCTTTTGGCTTCACCCAGTCATCTGGATGACCCAACAGTAACAATTGCAGAGGTACTCCCTTTATGCCCTAACCGAACTAACGGGAACGTAGGGCATAAGCACAGGAGCCATGCAACCCAGCTTGGTCAAAACTTAAGTCATATCGATGCATATAATGGCGAAGAAAAGGTACATACGGAGAAAAGACACATATGTAGTGAGCTTGATGCTCGGAAAATAATTATAATAAGCTTATGTACAAGAAGCCCCTAGGTATAATGGACGTACATACTTGAAGATGAGTGTGTCGTAAGTGTGCAGTCTAGCCACATGAAAGCTTTAAAGCCATAAAAGAAAAGGCGAAAAGAGAGCTAAAAAATAAGTAATAGAAAGAAAAAAAAGGGGAGACAAACAAAGAGTTCGACACTAGG
The DNA here is from genome assembly GCF_018294505.1 of Triticum aestivum. Taxonomy (NCBI): domain Eukaryota; kingdom Viridiplantae; phylum Streptophyta; class Magnoliopsida; order Poales; family Poaceae; genus Triticum; species Triticum aestivum. The sequence goes on from NC_057807.1 coordinate 381,069,627, forward strand.
CATAGAATCTTCGGAGTCTGGGCGCGTTTCATGGGCTCGGCTCGAGGCGATTATCTGATGCATCACACAGGCTGTACGTTCCTCCGGTGAGAACTTTGTCAATGATGAAGGGACCCTCCCACTTGGGCTTGAGTTTGTCCTTTTGCTTCTCCGGTAGACATAGAACGAGTTCGCCAATATTATAAGCCTTGGCCCGTACTTCTCTGCTTTGATATCTGCGAACCTGTTGTCGATAAAATGCGGAACGGGCTTTTGCGACCTCGCGCTCCTCTTCCAGGGCATCTAAAACTGTCCTGTCGATCAAGCTCGGCCTCTCTCTCTTCGTACATGTGCACTCGAGGTGAGTCATAAATAATATCGCAGGGCAACACAGCCTCTGCGCCATACACCATGAAGAAGGGTGTGTATCCGATAGTACGATTCGGCATGGTCCGCAACCCCCAGAGTACGGAGTCGAGCTCCTCAACCCAGTGCGTGTCTGAATCTTTCAAAGACCGCACTAATCTGGGCTTAATGCCGCTCATAATAAGACCATTGGCTCGCTCGACTTGACCGTTTGTTTGAGGGTGATAGACGGAGGCGTAATCGAGCTTGATACCCAGATTACCGCACCAGGTTTTCACCTCATCGGCTGTGAAATTGGAGCCGTTATCAGTGATGATGCTGTGAGGAACACCGTAATGGTGCACAACACCGGATATGAAGTCTATCACTGGTCCGAATTCGGCCGTTTTAACTGGTTTGGCCTCTATCCACTTAGTGAATTTATCCACCATGACCAACAAGTATTTTTTCTTATGGCTTCCTCCCTTAAGGGGTCCGGCCATATCAAGCCCCCAAACAGCAAAAGGCCAAGTGATGGGGATTGTTTGTAGAGCAGTGGGTGGCATATGACTTTGGTTGGCGAAAAGCTAGCATCCGACACAATGTTGGACAAGGTCCTGTGCATTTGTTCGGGCAGTCGGCCAATAAAATCATGTACGGAAGGCCTTGCTTACAAGGGCCTGAGCTGTGACATGGTGTCCGCCGAGACCGGTGTGAATTTCAACCAAGAGCTGCCGTCCCTCTTCCTCGGAGATACATCTTTGAAGTACTCCGTTAGCGCTTTTCTTGTAGAGTTATCCTTCGTGGACCTTGTAGGCTTTCGAGCGCCGGACAATGCAGCACGCCTTGTTTTGATCCTTTGGGAGTTCTCGCCTATTAAAGTAGGCCAAGAAGGGTTCGGTCCATGGGGCAATTACTGCCATAATAAGATGGGACGATGGTGTTATTTCGGTGAAGAGCCCCCGATGATGTCCGCGTGTTCAGAATCTGGGGTTGTGGTCGGATCCGGACTAGTGTTGCCGCTCTCCCCTTGCCACACCACGGATGGCTTGAAAAGCCTTTCCAGAAAGATGTTAGGTGGGACGGGGTCACGCTTAGCGCCTATGCGGGCAAGGACGTCCGCCGCTTGATTATTTTCTCGAACCACATGATGAAACTCAAGCCCCTCGAACCGAGCTGACATTTGAAGAACGGCATTATCATAAGCTGCCATTTTTGGATCTTTGGCATCGAAGTCTCTATTTATTTGAGATATTGCGAGGTTTGAGTCCCCCCGCACTTCCAGGCATTGAATGCCCATGGAGACAGCCATCCGAAGACCATGCAACAAAGCCTCATATTCGGCTGCATTGTTGGAGTCTGTGTATAATATCTGGAGTACGTATTGGACTGTATCTCCAGTGGGGGATGTTAGGACAACACCCGCTCCTAGTCCTGCAAGCATTTTGGAGCCGTCACAGTGCATGATCTAGTTGGAGTATGTGCCGTACTCTTTAGTGAGTTCGGCCTCTGTCCATTCGGCGACGAAGTCTGCCAGCACTTAGGATTTAATTGCCTGGCGTGGTTTGTATGTTATGTCAAATGGGAGGAGCTCGATGGCCCACTTTGCAATCCGGCCCATGGCATCACAGTTGTTTATTATATCGGTGAGTGGGACTTCGGAGGCCACCGTAATCGAACACTCTTGAAAGTAGTGTCGTAGCTTCCGGGATGCCATGAAGTCCGCGTATGCTATTTTTTGGTAATGAGGGTACCGAGATTTGCATGGTGTGAGGACAGTAGATACGTAGTATACCAGCTTTTGGAGCGGGAATTTGTGTCCATCCTCCTTTCGTTCGACGACGAGTACCGCACACATGACTTGGTGCATTGCTGATATGTATAATAACATGGGTTCACCGACATTTGGTGTGGCCAGGATTGGGCTGCTCGCTAAAAGAGCCTTTATTTCTTCCAATCCGGCTGTTGCATCGTTTGTCCACTCGAAGTGTTCGGTACATCGAAGAAGGTGGTAAAGTGGCAATGCTTTTTCTCCTAATCTGGAGATAAAGCGTCTTAAAGCTGCCACACATCCGGCTAGTTTTTGGACTTGTTTAAGGTCTGTTGGTGTAGCCAACTATGACAAAGCTCAGATCTTGGTTGGGTTTGCTGGGGAACGTAGCAGAAATTCAAAATTTTCCTACGTGTCACCAAGATCTATCTATGGAGAGACCAGCAACGAGTAGAAAGAGAGTGCATCTACATACCCTTGTAGATCGCTAAGCGGAAGCGTTCAAGTGAACGGGGTTGATGGAGTCGTACTCGTCGTGATTCAGATCACCGATGATCCTAGTGCCGAACGGACGGCACCTCCGCGTTCAACACACGTACAGCTCGACGATGTCTCCCACGCCTTGATCCAGCAAGGAGAGAGGGAGAGGTTGAGGAAGACTCCATCCAGCAGCAGCACAATGGCGTGGTGGTGATGGAGGAGCGTGGCAATCCTGCAGGGCTTCGCCAAGCACCTACGGGAGAGGAGGAGGTGTCACGGGAGGGAGGGAGGCGCCAAGGGCTCAGGTGTGGATGCCCTCCCTCCCCTCCACTATATATAGGGGCAGGGGAGAGGGGGGAGGCGCAGCCTTGCCCCTTCCTCCAAGGAAGGGGTGCGGCTAAGAGGGGGGGAGGAGTCCATCCTCCCCAAGGCACCTCGGAGGTGCCTTCCCCCTTGAGGACTCTTCCCTCTAGGGTTCCCTAGGCGCATGGGCCTCTTGGGGCTGGTGCCCTTGGCCCATGTAGGCCAAGGCGCACCCCCTACAGCCCATGTGGCCCCCCGGGGCAGGTGGCCCCACCCGGTGGGCCCCCGGGACCCTTCCGGTGGTCCCGGTACAATACCGATGACCCCGAAACTTGTCCCGATGGCCGAAACAGGACTTCCTATATATAAATCATTACCTCCGGACCATTCCGGAACTCCTCGTGACGTCCGGGATCTCATCCGGGACTCCGAACAACATTCGGTAACCACATACAAACTTCCTTTATAACCCTAGCGTCATCGAACCTTAAGTGTGTAGACCCTACGGGTTCGGGAGACATGTAGTCATGACCGAGATGTTCTCCGGTCAATAACCAACAGCGGGATCTGGATACCCATGTTGGCTCCCACATGTTCCACGATGATCTCATCGGATGAACCACGATGTCAAGGACTCAATCAATCCCGTATACAATTCCCTTTGTCTAGCGGTATGGTACTTGCCCGAGATTCGATCGTCGGTATACCGATACCTTGTTCAATCTCGTTACCGGCAAGTCTCTTTACTCGTTCCGTAACACATCATCCCGTGATCAACCCCTTGGTCACATTGTGCACATTATGATGATGTCCTACCGAGTGGGCCCAGAGATACCTCTCCGTTTACACGGAGTGACAAAATCCCAATCTCGATTCGTGCCAACCCAACAGACACTTTCAGAGATACCCGTAGTGTACCTTTATAGCCACCCAGTTACGTTGTGACGTTTGGCACACCCAAAGCACTCCTACGGTATCCGGGAGTTGCACAATCTCATGGTCCAAGGAAATGATACTTGACATTAGAAAAGCTTTAGCATACGAACTACATGATCTTGTGCTAGGCTTAGGATTGGGTCTTGTCCATCACATCATTCTCCTAATGATGTGATCCCGTTATCAACAACATCCAATGTCCATGGTCAGGAAACCGTAACCATCTATTGATTAACGAGCTAGTCAACTAGAGGCTTACTAGGGACATGGTGTTGTCTATGTATCCACACATGTATCTGAGTTTCCTATCAATACAATTCTAGCATGGATAATAAACGATTATCATGAACAAGGAAATATAATAATAATCAATTTATTATTGCCTCTAGGGCATATTTCCAACAGTCTCCCACTTGCACTAGAGTCAATAATCTAGTTCACATCGATATGTGATTAACACTCAAGGTCACATCCCCATGTGACTAACACCCAAAGAGTTTACTAGAGTCAATAATCTAGTTCACATTTACCATGTGATTAACACTTGATGAGTTCTGGGTTTGATCATGTTATGCTTGTGAGAGAGGTTATAGTCAACGGGTCTGAACCTTTCAGATCCTTGTGTGCTTTACAAATCTCTATGTCATCTCCTAGATGCAGCTACCACGTTCTATTTGGAGCTATTCCAAATAACTGTTCTACTTGGAGCTATTCTAAATTGTTGCTCCATTATACGTATCCGGTATCTCTACTCAGAGCTATCCGGATAGGTGTTAAGCTTGCATCGACGTAACCCTTTACGACGAACTCTTTTACCACCTCCATAATTGAGAAAATTCCTTAGTCCACTAGTTACTAAGGATAACTTTGACCGCTGTCCTGTGATCCATTCTTGGATCACTCTTGTACCCCTTGACTGACTCATGGTAAAGCACACTTCAGGTGCGGTACACAGCATAGCATACTGTAGAGCCTATGTCTTAAGCATAGGGGACGACCTTCGTTCCTTTCTCTCTATTCTGCCATGGTCGAGCTTTAAGTCTTAACTTCATACCTTACAACTCAGGCAAGAACTCCTTCTTTGACTGATCCATCTTGAACACCTTCAAGATCACGTCAAGGCATGTGCTCACGTCAAGATCACGTCGGTATACCGATACCTTGTTCAATCTCGTTACCGGCAAGTCTCTTTACTCGTTCCGTAACACATCATCCCGTGATCAACCCCTTGGTCACATTGTGCACATTATGATGATGTCCTACCGAGTGGGCCCAGAGATACCTCTCCGTTTACACGGAGTGACAAAATCCCAATCTCGATTCGTGCCAACCCAACAGACACTTTCAGAGATACCCGTAGTGTACCTTTATAGCCACCCAGTTACGTTGTGACGTTTGGCACACCCAAAGCACTCCTACGGTATCCGGGAGTTGCACAATCTCATGGTCTAAGGAAATGATACTTGACATTAGAAAAGCTTTAGCATACGAACTACATGATCTTGTGCTAGGCTTAGGATTGGGTCTTGTCCATCACATCATTCTCCTAATGATGTGATCCCGTTATCAACGACATCCAATGTCCATGGTCAGGAAACCGTAACCATCTATTGATTAACGAGCTAGTCAACTAGAGGCTTACTAGGGACATGGTGTTGTCTATGTATACACACATGTATCTGAGTTTCCTATCAATACAATTCTAGCATGGATAATAAACGATTATCATGAACAAGGAAATATAATAATAATCAATTTATTATTGCCTCTAGGGCATATTTCCAACAGTCTCCCACTTGCACTAGAGTCAATAATCTAGTTCACATCGATATGTGATTAACACTCAAGGTCACATCCCCATGTGACTAACACCCAAAGAGTTTACTAGAGTCAATAATCTAGTTCACATTTACCATGTGATTAACACTCGATGAGTTCTGGGTTTGATCATGTTATGCTTGTGAGAGAGGTTATAGTCAACGGGTCTGAACCTTTCAGATCCGTGTGTGCTTTACAAATCTCTATGTCATCTCCTAGATGCAGCTACCACGTTCTATTTGGAGCTATTCCAAATAACTGTTCTACTTGGAGCTATTCTAAATTGTTGCTCCATTATACGTATCCGGTATCTCTACTCAGAGCTATCCGGATAGGTGTTAAGCTTGCATCGACGTAACCCTTTACGACGAACTATTTTACCACCTCCATAATTGAGAAAATTCCTTAGTCCACTAGTTACTAAGGATAACTTTGACCGCTGTCCTGTGATCCATTCTTGGATCACTCTTGTACCCCTTGACTGACTCATGGTAAAGCACACTTCAGGTGCGGTACACAGCATAGCATACTGTAGAGCCTATGTCTTAAGCATAGGGGACGACCTTCGTTCCTTTCTCTCTATTCTGCCATGGTCGAGCTTTAAGTCTTAACTTCATACCTTACAACTCAGGCAAGAACTCCTTCTTTGACTGATCCATCTTGAACACCTTCAAGATCATGTCAAGGTATGTGCTCATTTGAAAGTACCATTAAGCGTTTTAATCTATCCTTATAGATCTTGATGCTCAATGTTCAAATAGCTTAATCCAGGCTTTCCATTGAAAACACTTTCCAAATAACCCTATATGCTTTCCAGAAATTCTACGTCATTTCTGATCATTAATATGTCAACAACATATACTCATCAGAAATTCTATAGTGCTCCCACTCACTTCTTTGGAAATACAAGTTTCTCATAAACTTTGTATACACCCAAAATCTTTGATCATCATCAAAGCATACATTCCAACTCCGAGATGCTCACTCCAGTCCTCAGAAGGATTGCTGGAGCTTTGCATACTTATTAGCATATTTCAGGATGGACAAAACCTTCCGGTTGTATCACATACAACCTTTCCTCAAAAATCGTCAAGGAAACAATGTTTTGACATCCTATCTGCAAGATTTCATAAATAATGCAGTAATTGCTAATATAATTCCAACAGACTCTTAGCATCGCTACGAGTGAGAAAGTCTCATCGTAGTCAACTCCTTGAACTTGTCGAAAAACATCTTAACGACAAGTCGAGCTTTCTCAATGGTGACACTTACCATCATTGTCTGTCTTCCTTTTAAAATCCATCTGCACTCAACAGCCTTACGACCATCGAGTAGTTCTTCCAAAGTCTACACTTTGTTTTCATACATGGATCCTCTCTCGGGTTTTATGGCCTTGAGCCATTTATCGGAATCCGGGCCCACCATCGCTTCTCCATAGCTCGTAGGTTCATTGTTGTCTAGCAACATGACTTCCAAGACAGGATTACGTACCACTCTGAAGTAGTACGCATCCTTGTCATCCCACGAGGTTTGGTAGTGACTCGATCCGAAGTTTCATGATCACTATCATAAGCTTCCACTTCAGTTGGTGTACGTGCCACAGGAACAATTTCTTGTGCCCTGATACACACTTGTTGAAGTGACGGTTCAATAACCTCATCAAGTCTCCACCATCCTCCCACTCAACTTTTCGAGAGAAACCTTTCCTCGAAAAAGGACCCGATTCAAGAAACAATCCCTATTGCTTTCGGATCTGAATTAGGAGGTATACCCAACTGTTTTTGGGTGTCCTATGAAGATGCATTTTATCTGCTTTGGGTTCGAGCTTATCAACCTGAAACCTTTTCACATAAGCATCGCAGCCCCAAACTTTCAAGAAACGGCAACTTAGGTTTCTCCAAACCATAGTTCATACGGTGTCATCTCAACGAAATTATGTGGTGCCCTATTTAAAGTGAATGTGGTTGTCTCTAATGCCTAACCCATAAACTATAGTGGTAATTCGATAAGAGACATCATGGTACGCACCATATCCAATAGGGTGCAACTATGATGTTCGGACACACCATCACTATGGTGTTCCAGGCGGTATTAATTATGAAACAATTTCCACAATGTCTTAATTGTGTGCCAAAACTCGTAACTCAGATATTCATCTCTATGATCGTATCATAGACATTTTATCCTCTTGTCACAATGATCTTCTACTTCACTCTGAAATTACTTGAACCATTCAATAATTCAGACTCGTGATTCATCAAGTAAATATACTCAACATCTACTCGAATCATCTGTGAAGTAAGAACATAACGATATTCACTGCATGCCTCAGCACTCATTGGACTGCACACATCAAAATGTGTTACTTCCAACAAGTTGCTATCTTGTTCCATCTTACTGAAAACGAGGCTTTTCAGTCATCTTGCCCATGTGGTATGTTTTGCTTGTCCCAAGTGATTCAAAATCAAGTGAGTCAAAACAGTCCATTTGCATGGAGTTTCTTCATGCATATACACCAATAGACATGGTTCGTATGTCTCAAACTTTTCAAAAACGAGTGAGCCCAAAGATCCATCAATATGGAGCTTCTTCATGCGTTTTATACCAATATGACTTACATGGCAGTGCCACCAGTAAGTGGTACTATCATTACTATCTTTTGGCATGAACATGTGTATCACTACGATCGAGATTTAATAAACCATTCATTTTAGGTGTAAGACCATTGAAGGTATTATTCAAATAAACAGAGTAACCATTATTCTCCTTAAATGAATAACCATATTGCGATAGACGTAATCCAATCATGTCTATGCTCAACTCAAACACCAAATAACAATTATTTAGGTTTAACACCAATCTCTTTGGTAGAGGGAGCGTGCGATGCTTGATCATATCAAGCTTGGAAAAACTTCCAACACATATCGTCAGCTCACCTTTAGCTAGTCTCCGTTTATTCCATAGCCTTTATTTCGAGTTACTAACACTTAGCAACCGAACCGGTATCTAATACCCTGGTGCTACTAGGAGTACTAGTAAAGTACACATTAACACAATGTATATCCAATATACTTCTATCGACCTTGCCAGCCTTCTCATCTACCAAGTATCTAGGGTAATTCTGCTCTAGTGGTTGTTCCCCTTATTACAGAAGCACTTAGTCTCGGGTTTGGGTTCAACCTCGGGTTTCTTCACTAGAGCAGCAGCTGATTTGCCGTTTCATGAAGTATCCCTTCTTGCCCTTGCCCTTCTTGAAACTAGTGGTTTCACCAACCATCAACAATTGATGCTCCTTCTTGATTTGTACTTTCGCGGTGTCAAACATTGCGAATACCTCAAGGATCATCATATATGTCCCTGATATATTATAGTTCATCATGAAGCTCTAGCAGCTTGGTGGTAATGACTTCGGAGAACCATCACTGTCTTATCTGGAAGATCAACTCCCACTCGATTCAAGCGATTGTTGTACTCAGACAATCTGAGCACAAGCACAACAATTGAGCTTTTCTTCTTAGTTTGCAGGTTAAGAAAGTCATCGGAGGTCTTATACCTCTTGACATGGGCACGAGCCTGAAATCCCAATTTCAGCCCTCAAAACATCTCATATGTTTCACGATGTTTCAAAAACGTCTTTGGTGCCTCAACTCTAAACCGTTTAACTGAACTATCACGTAGTTATCAAAACGTGTATGTCAGATGTTCGCAACAACCACAGACAACGTTCGAGGTTCAGCACACTGAGCGGTGCATTAAGGACATAAGCCTTCTATGAAGCAATGAGGACAATCCTCAGTTTACGGAACTAGTCCGCATAATTGCTACTATCAACTTTCAACTAATTTTTCTCTAGGAACATATCTAAACAGTAGAACTATAGCGTGAGCTACGACATAATTTGCAAAAACCTTTTGACTATGTTCAGGATAATGAACTCCCACTCAGATAGACATCCCTCTAGTCATCTAAGTGATTACATGATCCGAGTCAAACTAGGCCGTGTCCGATCATCACGTGAGACGGACTAGTCATCATCGGTGAACATCTTCATGTTGATCGTATCTTCTATACGACTCATGCTCGACCTTTCGGTCTCCGTGTTCCGAGGCCATGTCTGTACATGCTAGGCTCGTCAAGTTAACCCTAAGTGTTTCGCGTGTGTAAATCTGTCTTACACCCGTTGTATGTGAACGTTAGAATCTAACACCCGATCATCACGTGGTGCTTCGAAACACGAACTGTCGCAACGGTGCACAGTTAGGGGAGAACACTTCTTGAAATTGTTGTAAGGGATCATCTTATTTACTACCGTCGTTCTAAGCAAATAAGATGTATAAACATGATAAACATCACATGCAATCAAATAGTGACATGATATGGCCATCATCACTTTGCTCCTTTTGATCTCCATCTTCGGGGCTCCATGATCATCATCGTCACCGGCATGACACCATGATCTCCATCATCATGATCTCCATCATCGTGTCGTCATGAAGTTGCCTCGCCAACTATTACTTCTACTACTATGGCTAACGGTTAGCAATAAAGTAAAGTAATTACATGACGTTTAAGTTGACACGCAGGTCACAAATAAATAAAGACAACTCCTATGGCTCCTGCCGGTTGTCATACTCATCGACATGCAAGTCGTGATTCCTATTACAAGAACATGATCAATCTCATACATCACATATATCATTCATCGCATCCTTTTTGGCCATATCACATCACATAGCATACCCTGCAAAAACAAGTTAGACGTCCTCTAATTGTTGTTTGCATGTTTTACGTGGCTGCTATGGAACGTTTCTTACCTACGCATGAACCACAACGTGATATGCCAATTGCTATTTACCCTTCATAAGGACCCTTTTCATCGAATCCGATCCGACTAAAGTGGGAGAGACAGACAACCGCCAGCCACCTTATGCAACTAGTGCATGTTTGTCGGTGGAACCGGTCTCACGTAAGCGTACGTGTAAGGTTGGTCCGGGCCGCTTCATCCCACGATGCCGCCGAATCAAGATAAGACTAGTAACGGCAAGCATATTGAACAATATCGACGCCCACAACTACTTTGTGTTCTACTCGTGCAAAGAATCTACGCAATAGACCTAGCTCATGATGCCACTGTTGGGGAACGTAGCAGAAATTCAAAATTTTCCTACGTGTCACCAAGATCTATCTATGGAGAGACCAGCAATGAGTAGAAAGAGAGTGCATCTACATACCCTTGTAGATCGCTAAGCGGAAGCGTTCAAGTGAACGGGGTTGATGGAGTCGTACTCGTCGTGATTCAGATCACCGATGATCCTAGTGCCGAACGGACGGCACCTCCGCGTTCAACACACGTACAGCTCGACGATGTCTCCCACGCCTTGATCCAGCAAGGAGAGAGGGAGAGGTTGAGGAAGACTCCATCCAGCAGCAGCACAACGGTGTGGTGGTGATGGAGGAGCGTGGCAATCCTGCAGGGCTTCGCCAAGCACCTACGGGAGAGGAGGAGGTGTCACGGGAGGGAGGGAGGCGCCAAGGGCTCAGGTGTGGATGCCCTCCCTCCCCTCCACTGTATATAGGGGCAGGGGAGAGGGGGGAGGCGCAGCCTTGCCCCTTCCTCCAAGGAAGGGGTGCGGCTAAGAGGGGGGGAGGAGTCCATCCTCCCCAAGGCACCTCGGAGGTGCCTTCCCCCTTGAGGACTCTTCCCTCTAGGGTTCCCTAGGCGCATGGGCCTCTTGGGGCTGGTGCCCTTGGCCCATGTAGGCCAAGGCGCACCCCCTAAAGCCCATGTGGCCCCCCGGGGCAGGTGGCCCCACCCGGCGGGCCCCCGGGACCCTTCCGGTGGTCCCGGTACAATACCGATGACCCCGAAACTTGTCCCGATGGCCGAAACAGGACTTCCTATATATAAATCTTCACCTCCGGACCATTCCGGAACTCCTCGTGACGTCCGGGATCTCATCCGGGACTCCAAACAACATTCGGTAACCACATACAAACTTCCTTTATAACCCTAGCGTCATCGAACCTTAAGTGTGTAGACCCTACGGGTTCGGGAGACATGTAGTCATGACCGAGATGTTCTCCGGTCAATAACCAACAGCGGGATCTGGATACCCATGTTGGCTCCCACATGTTCCACGATGATCTCATCGGATGAACCACGATGTCAAGGACTCAGTCAATCCCGTATACAATTCCCTTTGTCTAGCGGTATGGTACTTGCCCGAGATTCGATCGTCGGTATACCGATACCTTGTTCAATCTCGTTACCGGCAAGTCTCTTTACTCGTTCCGTAACACATCATCCCGTGATCAACCCCTTGGTCACATTGTGCACATTATGATGATGTCCTACCGAGTGGGCCCAGAGATACCTCTCCGTTTACACGGAGTGACAAAATCCCAATCTCGATTCGTGCCAACCCAACAGACACTTTCAGAGATACCCGTAGTGTACCTTTATAGCCACCCAGTTACGTTGTGACGTTTGGCACACCCAAAGCACTCCTACGGTATCCGGGAGTTGCACAATCTCATGGTCTAAGGAAATGATACTTGACATTAGAAAAGCTTTAGCATACGAACTACATGATCTTGTGCTAGGCTTAGGATTGGGTCTTGTCCATCACATCATTCTCCTAATGATGTGATCCCGTTATCAACGACATCCAATGTCCATGGTCAGGAAACCGTAACCATCTATTGATTAACGAGCTAGTCAACTAGAGGCTTACTAGGGACATGGTGTTGTCTATGTATCCACACATGTATCTGAGTTTCCTATCAATACAATTCTAGCATGGATAATAAACGATTATCATGAACAAGGAAATATAATAATAATCAATTTATTATTGCCTCTAGGGCATATTTCCAACAGGGTTCGCCTCGATTCCTCTATGGGCAACGATGAATCCCAGCAGTTTTCCAGCGGGAATGCCGAAAGCACACTTTTCCGGATTGAGGTTGATGTCATATGTGCCGAGGTTGTTAAATGTAAGACGCAGATCGTCTATTAATGACTCGACGTGCCTAGTCTTGATGACTACATCGTCCACATATGCTTCAACTGTCTTGCCGATTTGTTTCTCCAGGCATGTGTTGAACCATGCGTTGATAGGTGGCGCCGGCGTTTTTTAGCCCGAAAGGCATAGTGTTGAAGCAGAAAGGCCCATATGGGGTAATGAATGTCATTGCGGCTTGATCGGACTCCTTCATCTTGATTTGATGGTATCTGGAGTATGCATCGAGGAAACACAGTGAGTCGTGTCCTGCGGTGGCATCAATAATTTGATCGATGCGGGGGAGGGGGAAAGGATCCTTAGGGAAGGCCTTGTTAAGGTCTTTGAAATTGACGCACAGGCACCAGGATATGTCCTTCTTTGGTACCATCACCAGATTTGCCAGCCAGTCCGGATGTTTCATTTCTCTCATGAATCCAGCTTCAAGTAACTTGGCTAGCTCCTCTCCCATGGCTTGTCATTTGAGTTCTGAAAAGCGCCGTAGTGTTTGTTTGACCGGCTTATATCCCTTTGATATATTGAGGCCGTGTTTGGCCATCCTGCGTGGGATTCCTGGCATGTCAGAAGGGTGCCAGGAGAATATGTCCCAGTTCTTGCGTAGAAACGCTCGCAGTGCATCGTCAACCATTGGGTCCAGCTGTGTGCTACGTCTTGAGCTTGCGTTGGTTTTCCTTGAAGAGGAAAGGGTGATGCAGCACAATAGCGTAAGTATTTCCCTCAGTTTTTGAGAACCAAGGTATCAATCCAGTAGGAGGCTCATCACAAGTCCCACGAACCTACACAAATAAAGAAAGAACTCGCAACCAACGCGATAAAGGGGTTGTCAATCCCTTCACGGCCACTTGCGAAAGTGAGATCTGATAGAGATAATATGATAAGATAAATATATTTTTGGTATTTTATGATATAGATTGGAAAAGTAAAGATGCAAATAAAAGTAGACTGAAAGCTTATATGATAAAAGATAGACCCGGGGGCCATAGGTTTCACTAGAGGCTTCTCTCAAGATAACATAAGTATTACAGTGGGTGAACAAATTACTGTCGAGCAATTGATAGAAAAGAGAATAATTATGAGATTATCTAGGCATGATCATGTATATAGGCATCACGTCCATGACAAGTAGACCGACTCCTGCCTGCATCTACTACTATTACTCCACACATCGACCGCTATCCAACATGCATCTGGAGTATTAAGTTCATAAGAACAGAGTAACGCTTTAAGAAAGATGACATGATGTAGAGGGATAAACTCATGCAATATGATATAAACCCCATCTTTTTATCCTCGATGGCAACAATACAATACGTGCCTTGCTGCCCCTGCTGTCACTGGGAAAGGACACCGCAAGATTGAACCCAAAGCTAAGCACTTCTCCCATGGCAAGAAAGATCAATCTAGTAGGCCAAACCAAACCGATAATTCGAAGAGACTTGCAAAGATAACTCAATCATACATAAAAGAATTCATAGGAGATTCAAATATTTCTCATAGATAAACTTGATCATAAAATCACAATTCATCGGATCTCGACAAAGACACCGCAAAAAGAGTTACATCAAATAGATCTCCACAAGAGAGGGGGAGAACATGGTATTGAGATCCAAAAAGAGAGAAGAAGCCATCTAGATAATAACTATGGACCCGAAGGTTTGTGGTAAACTACTCACAACTCATCGGAAGGGCTATGGTGTTGATGTAGAAGCCCTCCATGGTGGATTCCCCCTCCGGCAGAATGTCGGTGACGGCTCCAAGATGGGATCTCGCGGATACAGAAGGTTACGGTGGCGGAAATATTTCTTTGGTGGCTCCCCTGATGGTTTCGGGATACATGGGTATATATGGGAGGAAGAAGTACGTCGGTGGATGCCCGAGGGGCCCACGAAATAGGGGGGCACGCCCTCCACCCTCGTGGCCGCCTCGGGAGCTTCTTGACTTGCACTCCAAGTCCTCTGGATCACGTTCATTCCAAAAATCACGCTCCTGAAGGTTTCATTCCGTTTGGACTCCGTTTGATTTTCCTTTTCTTCGAAACACTGAAATAGGCAAAAAAACAGCAATACGGCCTGGGCCTCCCTTAGTAGGTTAGTCCCAAAAATGATATAAAAGTGTAAAGTAAAGCCCATAAACATCCGAAACAGGTAATATAATAGCATGGAACAATAAAAAATTATAGATATGTTGGAGACGTATCAAGCATCCCCAAGCTTAATTCCTGCTCGTCCTCGAGTAGGTAAATGATAAAAACAGAATTTTTGTTGTGGAATGCTACCTAGCATAATTCTCAATGTATTTCTCTTTATTGTGGCATGAATGTTCAGATCCGAATGATTCAAAATAAAAGTTCATATTGACATAAGAAATAGTAATACTTCAATCATACTAATCAAAGCAATCATGTCTTCTCAAAATAACATGGCTAAAGAAAGTTATCCCTACAAAGTCATATAGTCTGGCTGTTGCTCTATCTTCATCACACCAAGTATTTAATCATGCACAACCCCAATGACAAGCCAAGCAATTGTTTCATACTTTAGTAATCTCAAACCTTTTCAATTTTCACGCAACACGTGAGCGTGAGCCATGGACATAGCACTATATGTGGAATAGAAGGGTGGTTGTGGAGAAGACAAAAAACGAGAATATAGTCTCACATCAACTAGGCGTATCAACGGGCTATGGAGATGCCCAATAATAGATATCAATGTGAGTGAGTAGGGATTGCCATGCAACAGATGCATTAGAGCTATAAATGTATGAAAGCTCAACAAAAGAAACTAAGTGGGTGTGCATCCAACTTACTTGCTCACGAAGACCTAGGGCATTTTGAGGAAGCCCATCATTGGAATATACAAGCCAAGTTCTATAATGAAAAATTCCCACTAGTATATGAAAGTGACAACATAGGAGACTCTCTATCATGAAGATCATGGTGCTATTTTGAGCACAAGTGTGGAAAAAGATATGGTAGCATTGTCCCTTCTCTCTTTTTCTCTCATTTTTTTCTTTTTCTTTCCTTTTTTTCTTTTTCTTTTCTTTTTCTTTTTTTTCTTTTTGGTGGGATTCTTTGGCCTCCTTTTCATGGGCTTCTTTGGCCTCTTTTATTTTTATAAAGTCCGAAGTCTCATCCCGACTTGTGGGGGAATCATACTCTTCATCATCCTTTCCTCACTGGGACAATGCTCTAATAATGAATATTATCACACTTTTATATATTTACAACTCAAGATTACAACTCGATACTTAGAACAAGATATGACTCTATATATATGCCTCCGGCGGTGTACCGGGATATGCAAGAGTGACATGTATGAAAAATTATGAGGTGGCTTTGCCACAAATACGATGTCAACTACATGATCATGCAAAGAGCAATATGACAATAATGATGCATGTCATAATAAACGGAATGGTGGAAAGTTACATGGCAATATATCTCGGAATGGCTATGGAAATGCCATAATAGGTAGGTATGGTGGCTGTTTTGAGGAAGGTATATGGTGGGTGTATGGTACTAGCGAAAGTTGCGTGGCACAAGAGAGGCTAGCAATGGTGGAAGGGTGAGAGTGCGTATAATCCATGGAGTCAACATTAGTCATAAAGAACTCATATACTTATTGCAAAAATCTACAAGCCATTGAAAACAAAGTACTACGCGCATGCTCCTAGGGGGATATATTGATAGGAAAATACCATCACTCGTCCCCGACCACCACTCATAAGGAAGACAATCAATAAGTAAAATTGTGATCCAACTTCATCACAAAGCGGTTCACCATACGTGCATGCTATGGGAATCACAAACTTCAACACAAGTATTCTTTAAATTCACAATTACCCAACTAGCATGATTCTAATATCACTACCTCCATATCTCAAAACAATTATCAAGCATCAAATTGATCATAGTTTTCAATGCACTTTCTATGATAGTTTTTATTATACCCAACTTGGATGCTCATCATTCTAGGACAAAATTTTATAACCATAGCAAACACCATTCTGTTCTAAGAGACTCTCAAAATAATATAAGTGAAGCATGAGAGATCAACAATTTCTTCAAAATTAAACCACCACCGTGCTCTAAAAGATATAAGTGAAGTACTAGAGCAAAAATTATCTAGCTCAAAAGATATAAGTGAAGCACATAGAGTATTCTAATAAATTTCAATCAAGTGGGATTCTCCCAAAAGGTGTGTACAGCAAGGATGATTGTGGTAAACTAACAAGCAAATACTAATATCATACACGACGCTCCAAGCAAAACACATATCATGTGACGAATAAAAATATAGCTCCAAGTAAAGTTACCAATGAACGAAGACGAAAGAGGGGATGCCTTTCGGGGGCATCCCCAAGCTTAGGATTTTGGCTATTCTTGAATATCTTGGGGTGCCTTGGGCATCCCCAATCTTAGGTTCTTTCCACTCCTTATTCCATAGTCCATCAAATCTTTACCCAAAATTTGAAAACTTCACAACACAAAACTCAACAGGAAATGTCGTAAGCTCCGTTAGTGAAAGAAAGAAAAACCACCACATAAGGTACTGTAATGAACTCATTATTTATTTATATTGGTGTTAAACCTACTGTATTCCAAGTTCTCTATGGTTCATACCCTTACATACTAGCTATAAATGCATCAAAATAAGCAAACAACACACGAAAGGCAGAATCTGTCCAAAACAGACCAGTCTGTAGCAATCTGTAACTTTAGGTTACTTCTCGAACTCCAAAAACCCTACCAAAATAGGACGTCCTAGGCAATTTGTCTATTGACCTAAAGAAAAAGGAATGAAAGCAAAAGCACGTTCCTGTGATTTATTGAATTTTTTCTCGTGAGCACAAAGTTTCTATTTTTCAGCAGAATCAAATTAACTCATATCATAGGTTATCCTATAGGTTCTACTTGGCACAAACACTAAATAAAACAAGAAAACACATCTAAACAGAAAGTAGATGCAAGATTTATTACTAAACAGGAACAAAAACAAAGA
This sequence comes from Triticum aestivum, assembly GCF_018294505.1. NCBI lineage: Eukaryota > Viridiplantae > Streptophyta > Magnoliopsida > Poales > Poaceae > Triticum > Triticum aestivum. The sequence goes on from NC_057807.1 coordinate 381,087,281, forward strand.
ACACAAATAAAATTGGGTTGCCTCCCAACTAGCGCTATTGTTTAACGCCCCAAGCTAGACATAAAAGCGAAGATAGATCTAACTAGTGCCATCTTTGGCACTTGATTCATAAGTAGCTCGCATGATAGATTCATAAGGTAATTTAATTTTATTTCTTGGAAAGTTCTCCATGCCTTTCTTTAATGGAAATTGGAATCTAATATTCCCTTCCTTCATATCAATAATCGCACCAATCGTTCTAAGGAAAGGTCTACCAAGAATAATAGGAGAAGAAAGATTGCAATCTATATCAAGAACGATAAAATCCACGGGTACCAAATTTCTATTTGAAACAATGAGGACATCATTGATTCTTCCCATTGGATTTTTAATGGTGGAATCCGCAAGGTGCAAATTTAAAGAGCAATCATCAAGATCATGGAAACCTATAATATCATATAAAGTTTTCGGAATTGTGGAAACACTAGCACCCAAATCACACAAAGCAAAACACTCATAATCTTCAATTTTAATCTTTATAGTAGGTTCCCACTCATTATTAAGTTTTCTAGGTATAGAAACTTCCAAATTAAGTTTTTCATCAAAAGATTGCATCAAGGCATCAACAATATGTTTGGTAAAGGCTTTATTTTGATTATAAGCATGCGGGGAATTCAATACGGATTGCAACAAGGAAATACAACTTTCTAAAGAACAATTATCATAATTAAATTCCTTTAAATCCAAGATAGTGGGTTCAATGATATTTAAAGTCTTGACCTCTCCAATCCCACTTTTACCAAATTTATCATCAAGATCTAAAAACTCCAAATTATCGGAACGCCTTTTAACCAAAGTTGATTCACTTCCAGTCCCATTATTATCAAGATTCATATTGTAAAACAAATATCTAATAGGGGACACATCAATAACTTTAAGATCTTCATCATTATTTTCATGGAAACTAGAAGAACACGCTTTAACAAAGCAATCTTTCTTAGCACGCAATCTAGCGGTTCTTTCTTTGCATTTGTCAATGGAACTTTTCATAGATTTGGGAGACTCATTGATATCATGCTTAGGAGGAGTAGATCTAAGTTTCAAAGAATCAACTTCAAGCGAAAGTCTATCAACGTTCCTAGCCAAATCATCAACTTTAAGCAATTTTTCTTCAAGCAAAGTATTAAAATTCTTTTGAGAGATCATAAATTCTTTCACACTATTTTAAAAATCAGAGGGAATCTTATTAAAATTACCATAAGAATTATTGTAGGAATTTCCATAATTATTAGAGGAATTACTAGGGAACGGTCTAGGATTAAAGTTTCCTCTATAAGCATTGTTGCCAAAATTATTCCTACCAACAAAATTTACATCCATAGATTCATTATTATTCTCAATCAATGTAGATAAAGGCATATCATTGGGATCAATAGAAGCACCCTTAGTAGCAAATAATCTCATAAGTCCATCCATCTTTCCACTCAAAACATTAATTTCTTCTATAGCATGCACTTTTTTACTAGTAGATCGTTCGGTGTGCCATTGAGAATAATTAGCCATGATAGTATTAAGGAGTTTTGTAGCTTCTCCTAAGGTGATTTCCATAAATGTGCCTCCGGCGGCCGAATCTAAAAGATTTCTAGAAGCAAAATTCAAACCACATAAATTTTTTGTATGATCATCCATAAATTCAAACCATGAGTAGGGCAATTGCGAATCATCAATTTCATTCTTTCCCAAGATTGGGCAACATGCTCATGATCAAGTTGTTTAAAATTCATAATATCGTTTCTAAGGGAGATGATCTTAGCGGGAGGAAAATACTTAGAGATAAAAGCATCTTTGCACTTGTTCCAAGAATCAATACTATTTTAAGGCAAATACGAAAACCAAACTTTAGCACGATCTCTAAGTGAAAACGGAAATAACTTCAATTTAACAATATCATTATCCGTATCTTTTTTCTTTTGCATCTCACACAAATCAACAAAGTTGTTTAGATGGGTAGCGACATCTTCACTAGGAAGGCTGGAGAATTGATCTTTCATAACAAGATTCAGCGCAACACTGATTTCACAAGACTCAACATCATTAAGAGGAGAAATCGGAGTACTAAGGAAATCATTATTATTGGTATTGGATAAATCACACAATTGGGTATTATCTTGCGCCATGGTGACAAGTAATCCAAGACAGAAACAAACAGAAAAAGGCAAGCGAAAGAGAGAGGAAGAAGAAGGCAAGCAGAGAAGAGAGGAGATTGGGAAGGAGAGGGCGAACAAAACGGCAAGGGTGAAGTGGGGAGAGGAAAACAAGAGGCAAATGACAAATAATGTAAATGCGAGGGAGATGAGTTTGTGATGGGTACTTGGTATGTATTGACTTGAGCAAAGACCTCCCCAGCAATGGCGCCAGAAATCCTTCTTGCTACGTCTTGAGCTTGTGTTGGTTTTCCTTGAAGAGGAAAGGGTGATGCAGCACAGTAGTGTAAGTATTTCCCTCAGTTTTTGAGAACCAAGGTATCAATCCGGTAGGAGGCTCCTCACAAGTCCCACGAACCTACACAAACAAACAAAGAATACGCAACCAACGCGATAAAGGGGTTGTCAATCCCTTCACGGCCACTTGCGAAAGTGAGATCTGATAGAGATAATATGATAAGATAAATATATTTTTGGTATTTTATGATATAGATTGAAAAAGTAAAGATGCAAATAAAAGTAGATTGAAAGCTTATATGATAAAAGATAGACCCAGGGCCATAGGTTTCACCAGAGGCTTCTCTCAAGATAGCATAAGTATTATAGTGGGTGAACAAATTACTGACGAGCAATTGATAGAAAAGCGAATAATTATGAGATTATCTAGGCATGATCATGTATATAGGCATCACGTCCGTGACAAGTAGACCGACTCCTGCCTGCATCTACTACTATTACTCCACACATCGACCGCTATCCGGCATGCATCTAGAGTATTAAGTTCATAAGAACAGAGTAACGCTTTAAGAAAGATGACATGATGTAGAGGGATAAACTCATGCAATATGATATAAACCCCATCTTTTTATCCTCGATAGCAACAATACAATACGTGCCTTGCTGCCCCAGCTGTCACTGGGAAAGGACACCGCAAGATTGAACCCAAAGCTAAGCACTTCTCCCATGGCAAGAAAGATCAATCTAGTAGGCCAAACCAAACCGATAATTCGAAGAGACTTGCAAAGATAACTCAATCATACATAAAAGAATTCATAGGAGATTCAAATATTTCTCATAGATAAACTTGATCCTAAACCCACAATTCATCGGATCTCGACAAACACACCGCAAAAGAGTTATATCAAATAGATCTCCACAAGAGAGGGGGAGAAGATGGTATTGAGATCCAAAAAGAGAGAAGAAGCCATCTAGATAATAACTATGGACCCGAAGGTCTGATGTAAACTACTCACAACTCATCGGAAGGGCTATGGTGTTGATGTAGAAGCCCTCCGTGGTGGATTCCCCCTCTGGCAGAACACCGACGATGGCTCCAAGATGGGATCTCGCGGATACAGAAGGTTATTTTGGCGGAAATATTTCTTCGGTGGCTCCCCTGATGGTTTCGGGGTACATGGGTATATATGGGAGGAAGAAGTATGTCGGTGGGTGCCCGAGGGGCCCACGAGACAGGGGGCGCGCCCTGGGGGGGGGGGGCGTGCCCTCCACCATCATGGCCGCCTCGGGAGCTTCTTGACTTGCACTTGCACTCCAAGTCCTCTGGATCACGTTCATTCCAAAAATCACGCTCCCAAAGGTTTCGTTCTGTTTGGACTCCATTTGATATTCCTTTTCTTCGAAACGCTGAAATAGGCAAAAAATAGCAATACGGCCTGGGCCTCCGGTTAGTAGGTTAGTCCCAAAAATGATATAGAAGTGTAAAGTAAAGCCCATAAACATCCGGAATAGGTAATATAATAGCATGGAACAATAAAAAATTATAGATACGTTGGAGACGTATCACTGTGCTCTGATGGATGCTGTCTTCTCGGGGTTCGTCGGGTGGACTTGAAATTTGACTATTTCATCTGCTGGTTTGAAGGAGGTGGATTTGGGTCGTTTGTCCATGATTACGTCGTCCCTATCCACTGTGGAGCGCAATGTAGTTAATTCTTTGGCCGCAAGGGCTTTGGACAATACCTCGAGGGCTAGGGTTGCAGTTTTGTTTTTGGCGCGGAGTGTTGTGTCTGGATCACTGGCAAGAGTGATAATACCATTGGGCCCGAGCATTTTGAGCTTCATGTACCCGTAATGGGGTATAGCTTGGAAGCGTGCAAATGCATCTCGCCCTAATAAGGTATGATATACACTGTTCAAAGGGGCCACTTGGAAGGTTATCTCTTCGGACCTGTAATTCTCCAGCGTGCCGAATACCACATATAGTGTGATTTTTCTCGCGCATCGCGCCTCCCGACTAGGAATGATTCCTTGGAAGGTCGTGCTACTTTGCTCAATGCGGCTCTTATCTATTTCCATTTTGTTGAGAGTTTCCTTGTGAACGAGGTTCAGTTCGCTGCTGCCGCCCATGAGCACTTTGGTTAGCCGAAAGCCATCCATGATCGGATTGAGGAGTAATGCGGCTGGTGCCCGGACTGTCCTGGATTTTGGCTCATCATCGGCATTGAAAGTAATGGCCGTGTCGTTCTAGGGGTTTATTGCTGCAACTTGGCAGATTTCGACAAGGCTGTGGAGTGCCCTTTTGTGCCTATTATTTGAGGCGAAAGTTTCAAATACCGTCAATACTCTGAGGTCGTCGTCTTCCATGGAATGTTGCTTTGCGACATTCTTGGTGAGGAGATCCTCGCCGCTCTTGGCCACTTGCCGGAGTATCCAACATGCCCTATGGTTGTGGGTTGATATGGTGTCTGGTGTTGAGTGTATTTTGCATGGCCTATCGAGCCATCCCTCCAGAACAGTTCCGTGCCCTATGATGGGCTTTGGTTTCTTTAATATTGGATCGGGCAACCCACGAGGGGGCATCTTTTTGTCCGGATGAGTAGTTGAGGGGGGACTTGTAGTTCCCAAGGTGCTGCCTGGGTTTTCCAGGCGCTCTCCATTGCGCAGTACTTCTGTACTATGGTTGCCAAGTCAGTGAAGTGTAATATGCAATGACGGTTAATTGCATTGAAGATTCCTTCGTTCGTGCAATTTTTGCAGAATTGTGTGATTGTGTCTTCATCGCCGCAGCCTTCGATCTTGTCTTTAACAAGGAGGAATTGGGCCCAAAAGTGATGGACCGTTTCCAGAGACTGCTGTCGTATGTACGTAAGATCGCGTGTATCTGGGTGGGTGGGTGGTTTTAAATCCGAACCCTAACCCACCTTGGGATCTAGAGTCTGAGAAACTTCCGAACTTAACAGTTCGGGCTCCGTGATATCAACTGATTTTTCTGGCCCATTGCCCGATTCTAAGTTCAGAGCGCAGGGCGTGTTGTTCCGCAGATGGTTATCCGGCTCTTCAAGCCCAGTAGTCCAAACATAGTTCGTCCTCAATGTAGAGGGGGAGCTGCCATTGCACTCCTCAATTACTGATACCTAATGGGTGATTGGTGGAGATTTGATTTCTCTCTGATTAGTTTTAAGCCCGATCTGGTCGTAGTCTGTAGCGACGCCCAGGGCGGCGATGCGATCGAGGAGTTCGTTCAAAGACGACAACTCCGTCGGATCCATCTGTTTAGAGTGTTCGAAATCAATGCGGAGACGATTTTTGATGATCCGAGAAGTCATTGTCGGCTCGATGGCTGAGCGGGTGGTCATGATGAAGCCGCCCAGTCGGATGGTTTGGCCTGAGGCCAGGGCTCCTTCGGAGGTGATGTAGTCCTTGATAACAAGGCGAGCCATCAATTCTATCTTCGATGTCACAGCGGAACTCTCAATGAAAGCACCAATGTCGGTGTCAAAACCGGCGGATCTTGGGTAGTGGGTCCCGAGCTGTGCGTCTAAGGCCGATGGTAACAGGAGGCGGGAGACACGATGTTTACCCAGGTTCGGGTCCTCTCTATCGAAGTAATACCCTACTTCTTGCTATATTGATCTTGATGATATGAGTATTACAAGAGTTGATCTACCACGAGATCGTAATGGCTAAACCCTAGAAGTCTAGCCTATGAGGATTATGATTGTGTATGTCTATGCCTCTACGGACTAAGCCCTCCGGTTTATATAGGTACCGGAGGGGACTAGGGTTGTACAAAGTCTATTACAGAAAAATGAATCTACATATGCGGTCGCCAAGCTTGCCTTCCACGCCAAGGAGAGTCCCATCCGGACATGGGAGAGAATCTTCAGTCTTGTATCTTCATAGCCCAACAGTCCGGCCCACATCAATAGTCCGGCTGTCCGAGGACCCCTCAAACCAGGACTCCCTCACCCGTCGATGGCACAAAGCACCCGCCCAACGCCCCATTCCGCGCCATTTCCCCCCAAACCCTCCCATGTCCGACCTCCCCTCCGCCACACTCCCGCCATGGCCGATGCCCCACCGAATTCCGGTGGCCAGGCCGTCGACCCGCCCGGAAAGGTGAAGAAGAAGGCGGCCAAGGGTCCGAAGAAGCCGCGGTCGGAACTCACGCCGGCAGAGCTTGCAAAGCTGGATGCGGAATCGGCCAAGAGGAGGAACCGGAGGGCAGTGGCCAAGGGCAAGAATGTCGCGGCCATGTTCGCCGCCGAGCGCGCTGCATTGGAGGCCGCGCGGCGCAAGGCTGACGTCGACGAGAAGGAGGACATCGTCAACAAAGCGCACGCCCTCCTCATGCTTGGGATTTGTCGTCCGGCGATTTTCTCGGCAACGCCCGTCGGCCCGGCGAGCACAGGCTCATCGGTCGCCCCGCCTCCGCATTGCCCCTCGCCTATGTCGCGGACCACGCCTTTGTAGCCCGGTTTTCCTCCGCCAAGGTACGAAGGCTAGACCCGTTTCTCGGTGTCGCTAGACGTTGGCGTGATCGAGCCGTCCACCCCGCGCCCCTCGGCCGTCATCGACCTCAACGTTACGCTGCGATCCAGCAGCGGCGACCGTTCTTTTTGGAGGCTGGCATGGGTGCCAGCCGCTGGCCGTGTGCCGGCGACAAACCTATTCATTTTGGAGGCTGACTGTGTTGCCGGCCGCTGGCCGTGTTGCTGGCGACATACCTATTCATTTTGGAGGCTGGCTGTGTTGCCGTCGTGAATTAGGGCCGCTGACATGAACTACGGGCTGTTGTTATTCGAATATTTGCGTTTAAAGGCAGACATGATGTGGCCACAGGATGCGTCTGCGCGTTGGATGCACGGCCACCGTATTCCAGAAAAGGCCCAGACACGATTCCATTGCCGCCCCAAATAGACAGAATCCGGACAAAATGGATGTCCGTTTAGGATCGCGCGCTGGAGTTGGCGTAAAGGCAGCTGTAGCACAACCGATCAAACCCACGGCCACAGTATCTGAAAACCACGTCTACTAAACCAAATTAACCCGTGGAGCTTAGGGGTCAGTTTAATCGTCCTAGCCTACGTCCGATGATGGTCCACCCCGGACAACTTTTCACCATAACCCGCGGCTAATGTGGTATATGAAACCGCGGTGTGACATTCCCGTCACTTGCATCCACCCATGTTCGTTCCCACAAGGTTTGAGTCAACTCCATGAAACATAAGCAGCCTACGCCGTCCGTCTCGCCGGTAGAAACTCTGGTTGGAGGGAGGGGTGCGCCACCAACCCCACCATACCCTTCCCCTGTTTCGCCAGCCATCACATCATCGGCTGTTTTGTCCTACGGTAGAGTGTCGAGGCGCGGACAACGAGCCCATCCGTGTGGGTGTGGCACAGGCAGCCACCCGCACTCCACACTTATATAAAGGCCCGGCTAGCCGCTCCACCATAGCATCCACCCAAGCCGAGCTCACCTTCTCCTTGAGCCGAGAGCTCATTCTCAGCTCCGGGGAGGCGGGAAACTTTCTTGATCCTTCCATATTGATATATACTACAAAACCTATCAGTTCTTGCCATGGCCGCGAAATCTTGGAACCCATTCTCGTGCTGCGTCGGCGGCAGCAGAGTGGCGGATGACGGCTACCACGACCGCACCTCGCGGCAGCGTATCGGGCGGAGCGTGAAAGGATGCCCGAGGTCGTCGTCGAGAATGTCCTTCAAGAGCCTGAGCTCGTCGGGGACGCTGTCGCCGGAGGACCTGTCCATCACGCTGTCCGGGTCCAACCTGTACGCCTTCACCTACGCCGAGCTCCGCGCCGCGACCGGGAGCTTCTCGCGCGCCAACTACCTCGGCTGCGGCGGCTTCGGACCGGTCTACAAGGGCGCGGTCGACGACAAGCTCCGCCCCGGGCTGGCCGCGCAGCCCGTCGCCGTCAAGTACCTCGACCTGGACTGCGGCACGCAGGGACACAAGGAGTGGCTGGTGAGGGCGGATCAGAGTGCAATGCACGCCCCAGCACGCTCAGATGCTCGCGTGATTAATTCGGTGTCTGCTCGATGAACACCTAGCTTATCATGTGGGTTGTTCTTTGTAGGCTGAGGTTTTCTTCCTTGGGCAACTGAGGCACAAGAACCTGGTGAAACTGATCGGCTACTGCTACGAGGACGAGCACCGGATGCTGGTCTACGAGTTCATGAGCGGCGAGAGCCTGGAGAAGCACCTCTTCAAGAGTGAGTTCTTCTGTCGATTGATCATTCTGAGGATTACTAGTACGTTTGGTGGTTCTCGAGACCAGCAAGATAAAGAATTTGTGTTAATTTGGAAACCTGGGCACGTACGAGTGCCATCTGGTCCATGAGGAATGAGCTCTTCTTGTCCCCTGCAGTTTCTTTTCTCTAAGTTTCATTTCTTTTCTCTAAGTCAAGAAGATAGCTGAGCTGTTCTCTGCCATCCAAAAGAACAACGCCTGCTGTTTTTAAAACAGAGGAACTGTAGATATTTGGATATTTTTGGTTAAAGAATTATTTATCCTACCAACTTCCTAGTGCTTGAAAGTTACAACTCTTGGTCAATGTGGAGCAGGAGACTGACCTAAAACATCCTATTTCCTTTCAGGCATAAATGGCTCTCTCCCGTGGATGACAAGGATGAAGATCGCTGTCGGCGCGGCCAAGGGCCTTGCCTTTCTCCACGACGCAGACCCGCCGGTGATCTACCGTGACTTCAAGGCCTCCAACATCTTGCTCGACTCGGTAAGCCAGCCACCCGTAATTTCAGACTTTCTGCAAAGAAAAGAAGCAGCTTTCAAAATGTCTTTCATTTGGAAACTGTAGTGGTGGTTACTAACAAATGGGGTCGAAAAAGCTTCACATCTCTTATACACTGGAATTCCTACAAAACTGACTGATGAGCACAAAATAATTTGACCTTGAATCCAGATTTTAAACCTTTAACTTTTGACCAGTTGAACTATCCAAGATGCCATGAACTTTGCTGTGACCTGACTGAAACTCTGAAGATTCTTGGATGCATGACAAACTTGAGAAAGCTTATATGTCCTCGCTTCACCACATAAGTCAAGCTCACATTAACACCCACTAATTAGTAATTCACAAACTATAGTGCAATTGTACACATTTTTATACATTATACCTAGTTGGAGAAAAATATTCACTGCGTACGTCATTGTACGTCACTTGGTGCTATTTCCCCTCACAAAATTCCAATGCTTGCTATTTCAGGATTACAACACCAAGTTGTCCGACTTTGGGCTGGCCCAGGATGGGCCCCAGGGTGACGAGACACACGTGACAACACGTGTCATGGGGACGCATGGTTATGCAGCGCCAGAATATATCATGACCGGCCACTTGACTGCCAAGAGCGATGTATATAGCTTTGGTGTAGTGCTCCTGGAGCTCCTCTCCGGGCTGCGATCAGTGGACCGTGCACGACGGCTGAGGGAGCAGAACCTGGTGGCTTGGTCTAGACCATACCTAAAGCAACCTGACAGATTGTACAAAGTCATGGACCCAACTCTCGAGTGTCAATACTCATGCAAAGGCGCCGAGGTGGCAGCACTGGTGGCATACAAGTGTCTCAGCCAGAACCCAAAGTCTAGACCCACCATGAGGCAAGTGGTAAAAGCCCTCGAGCCCGTCCTCGGCATGGAAGACTTCTTTCCCGTGGGCCCATTTGTGTTCACAGTCATTGTGGAGGAGGACAAGGTAGTGGACATGAAGGTGGAGGTCGAGGAGAAGCACCAACACCATCACCAGAACCATCAAGACAGGCACCGACAGAAGTATCCCGACTCAGCAATCCATGCCGGTATTGTGCTTCGCGGCCGCAATGGGTTCACTACCGGGTGCACTGGTGCGCAGCGACGTCAACAAAGGTCGTCGAGCTACCACCAGGAGAAAGGGGCATAGAACTAAGGTAGGGAAGTGAGCAGGACAATATAGTATGCACAGAGTATAGAGATGTGATACAATGTCATATCAGTTTGTTTCAGATTTGTGGGTTGTGTTTCTTTCTTCTTTACAGTTTTTGGAAAGGTCTCGGGGGCCTCACGCCCATCTTTCTTCTTGATAGTGACAACGGGGTTAGATAAATATAGGATGCAAAACAGTGTGGAAAAGTCCGGTTTTGATTTTCGCAAGGATTGTTCAAGATGTTGTGCGTAGTTAAAAGTGAGACGAGTACCATGCACGCCTCGGCAAAACTTCACACAGAGAAAAAGAAAGCAGATTCTCGTATTGTGCTGAGAGAGAAAGGTATTATGATTGACCATATTTAAATGCTTTGTGATTGTGTGAGTACTGAGACGACCATCGGTGAGGTTGGCAAGAAGATAAATGGCAACACAGATAAAATGTCATGTTAAATTAAAGGACATGAATTTATTGAGGTCATGAGCCATAATTATTGGGTTAAGAATGGTGATCGCCAAGTAAGGCACTAGTATGCCCAAGATGACGGTCGCCGAAAGAAAGAAACCATGCATGCATCGTGTAGTGTCCCAGATAACCGTCGCTCATTGTGTAGATATTTTTTTTGATAAACTTATATGATCTATTCATTTTTAATCGTGGTTGTACAATAAACACTAGAAATAATAAAAATACATCCAGATTCGTAACCCACATAGCGATGACTACAAGCACTGAAGCGAGACGAAGGCGCGCCACTGTAACGCCCCTTCCTCGCTGAAGCCGGGCAAACCTTGTTGTAGTAGACAGTCGGGAAGTCGTCGTGCTAAGTCTCATAGATCCAACGCACCAAAACAACAACCGCCGCCGAGGAAAAGTGTAAATAAGAAGGATCCAACCTGAAGACACACGAACAAACATGAACGACGAATAGATCCGAGCAAATCCACCGAAGAAAGATCCACCGAAGACACACCCCCACATGCCCACCGACGATGCTAGACATATCACTGGAACGGGAGCGAGGCGGGGAGACCTTTATTCCATTTTTAAGGAGCCACCGCCGTCTCGCCTTCCTGAATAGGACACAAACCCTAACTAACCCAGAAAAAAGATCTTAAGACGGATCACTCCCACCGGCAAGGGCCGGGATCAACTTCGCCCCATGGCCCTAAGGCCACAGGAGATGAGGTGGACCGGCGCTGGCACCGGCGGGAGGCAAAGGAACCCTAACCTTTCGGGTACGTGGCGGCTGCTAGGTCATCTCAAGCGTAGGTCTCGTTAAATGCTTATGGAAATCTGTGAAAGCATTTGATAATTTCTTCGTCCTAAAATAAGTGTTTCTAAGGTGCATGCGCTACGCCGGGGCGGTTGTCGGGTGCTCGCAGCCGTGCCAGCTTGCAATTTAATTACGAGAGCGAGGGAGACCGTAACGCAATTAAACCGTTTCGCGGTTGGGGCTAGAAGATTGCGACGTACCTGCCTGATGATGCCATCTTCAGCGCCAACTCTATCTCACGAGAAGAAACTCATGGAGCGCTGCACAGTCGATCACCCAGAAGCCCAAATATCTCCAGAGAAGACGGCGGCACGGAGCGTCGTCGCCATTCATTGGGGTCAAGGTCAACATGCGCATCCACGTCAACGGAGCCGGGCTGGAAGGATCTATCCACAAATGACAAATCGGTTGAAGCTTGTGTTGGGTGTACTTATACGGCGTCGACACTTGACGCCCGAAACTACCAACTGAACGATCGATGCGCATACGAAGAATCCGATCGAAACCGGACAAAAATAAATGAAAGTCAGAACTGCAGGGTCGAGTGGGCGACAAGGATATTGTCCCTTAACCAATTGGCTCGTCTTGGTACCGGGCACGTACGAGGAGGATAACCCGGCTTGATTACAGATTAGCTTAACGTATGATTAGGCATAGGTTGTAGTCGACTGTCCATAAAGAAAGGGAAGAGAATGATGTATTTGGCCGGATTTATTAGCGTACAAGACTACAATCGCACTGTATATGTATGTAGGTGTTCTGGGATCGGGGGTACCCAAATCTGCCTGCCTGCGGTCCAGCCTTTAACTTCGTTGATGGCCCATTACGGCCCAGCTGAAAAACCCACAAGCAAGACCCTCGCGAGGACCCCGGCCTCACGAGGCGGATGGCGTCAAGGCCTTCCCAGGAGCAGCTCCCCGAGCCTGCCTTTCGAGGAGCGGAGATCTTTATGCAGGTGCCCTGTCTCATAAGGTTCACGATGACGTAAGTCATGATGACCAAGGCCAGGCGGGCGCCAACGGACGCAGAGGGGAACAGTTTCCTCTTCGGTGCTAAGGGAGCAAGGACATGTGCGGATTCCCGAGAAAGCCCGTAAAAGTTTTCATTCCGGTGCAATGAGGCCAAGACCACGAGCTCGGCGGGACGGATGTCATCACCGAGCCTACTACTGCGTCATGGCCAGAAGGTTAGCTAGCGAAGACCACCTATCGTCAGGATAAAATGTACCTCTTGTCCCCTTTCAAAATTGGTCACTATAGAATCCCTTACCGCCTAAGCTATGAGGGAAGAGGACCAATGCCACTATAAATATATGCTACACTCCACCGTAGAGAGGATTGATTCATTCTCACCCTCTGAGCCCTCGCGAGGCAGCTCATCCATTGTAGTAGTTCATCCTCAACCTCCTCATGAGGCCAATCCACCACAAAGCAGAAGTAGGATCTTACACCGCAAGGTTGCCCGAACCTGGGTAAATCTCCGTGTTCATTTGTTCTCCCCGCTGGCGCGTATTCGGTGAGATCAAGCCGTGCGGGTGGCAAGCCGAGCGTCGTTGTGAAGCGAGATCCTTCGTACACGCACCAGAGTTCGAATCTTGTTTGGGTCCGTGGAGCCCCGATATCGACAACTTCCATGAAGATGGGCCCATGAATATTTTCCCCAGTTGTTAGCGAATACTCCCACTGTCCGGAAAAAGCTTATCCCTCAGCGTTAGATACATCTATTTGAGGGATAAACTTGGGATAAGTTTTTTGAGCGGAGGGAGTAGTAAACAGTAGTACTGAGAAATCAAGGTGATCGATGTTTCAGTTCTCAACATTTAAGCGTCTGCATTACAGGGAGTCGGTGTCGGAATCTTTTGGTTTCAATTTTCCTTGGGACAACTTATATGATTCCATTCGAGGGGTTGGGCGTAGACTAAATAGTCCTAAAAGAATGTCTCTATTTTTTGCAATGATAATGATCATATTTCTCAGTTTAAAATATTGAGAAAATGGTGGATTTTATTAAATCTAAATGAAGCACTCGGACCTAAACTCCGCATAGTTAGAGCATCTCCAATAGAAGATGCAGATACAAAAATAACTAATATATACATCTTCGAGGCCAAAAACGCTTCTCCAACAGATGATGTAGATGCAAAAACATTTACATCTCCGCTTGCCTGAGATGTAAAACACAACACTCGGTGATGCAAATACACATCTCCACCTATAGGAGATGTCAATTTGGCAGCCGCGTGCCAACCGTCCAACTGCCTTCCGCCCACTTCCGTGCTACCACCACCCACCCGTCCGCCTCCTGATGGGGTTATGTACCTAGGGTAGGGTCATGGACCTGATCCAAGTAACTTACCCCAAGGCATCCTTAGAAGAGGTCGCCTTCCAGTCGACCAACGAGGACTCACTCGACTGGCCTGAAGGACTCGACCACGAAGACTCACTCGACCACCAGGAGGTCAAGATGCACTCTGCACTGCAACGGCCTGTAATCAAGTAGACTTTATGATAGTAAAGGCACTTTATGTGGGGCGTTACCAGTAACGCCCCAGACTTAACTCACCTTAAACCCTCTCCTACGTGGGCTGGCTGGAGTCCTGGCTCACTCTATATAAGCCACCCCCCTCCACAGGCAGAAGGGTTCGGCACCTTGTAGCTCATATACTCATAATCCACTCGACCGCCTCCGGGCTCCGAGACGTAGGGCTGTTACTTCCTCCGAGAAGGGCCTGAACTCGTACATCCTTTGTGCTTACAACTTCTCCATAGCTAGGACCTTGCCTCTCCATACCTACCCCCCACTCTACTGTCAGGCTTAGAACCACGACAGTTGGCGCCCACCGTGGGGCAGGTGTTTTAGCGATTTTGTGGAGAAGTTGCGATTCTTCCGAGTACTTTCATCATGGTGTCTGCTGGAGTTTTGGTCGAGGGTCAAGAGATCCGTCTCGGCACTCTCACCTTCATCGCCGACGACTCCGCATGGCTCCAGGAGGCTCCACTCGACGTAGATGCGCTCCCCGTCCGCGGTGCGACGCATTTTCGCGCATGTGTCCGCGGCGTTCTGCTGCGGCAACCGTCGACCCAGTATCGGTCGGCTCCTCCATCGTCCACCCTCCCGGTCTCCCGCCAGCGCAAGCGCTCGGGCCGGTCGAGGCTTCAGCGATGGGTGAGGCACGCGGTGGCTCGCCAAACGGCCACCACCCAAGTTGCGGCAATCGAGCCCGACGAACCTATCTACGGCTTGTTCGACCTGTCGACTGGCTCCGTAGAGACTGCATCCGAGTGCGGTAGCAGTGATCTAGCGGCGGAAATCTTGATGGTCGACGGGCCCCGCGGTCCCCCTGGCTTCGCCCATGACGGTGGAGCAGGTGACGGAGACGATCCCGCACGAGGCTACGAAGAGTACCAGCCCGAGCCACTCGACTCTCTGCAAAGAGAGGAGCTTCGCCGCAGGAACGAGGATCCCCTGCGTATTCCCATCGCAGGAGAAACCCCCGAGGCTCGTGCCTTGGAGGAGGCGCGTCTGGCCAATTTGGCCGAGCGCACTCGACTGGAGAACCTTCAGCGAACACTCGACGAGCGCGCGCGGCAACGAGTTCCCGACACCAGTCGACGTCAACTCTTCCCGCCGACTCAGGTATATCGAACCCCAATTCAGAATTTAGCAGCTGCGACCCGTATAGCAGAGTCCATCCAGCCTTCGCAGTCGGAAGCTGGCAGAGGTTTGCTGCAGATCAGGGATCTGCTCCGGGCAGCAGGAGATCAGAATTCAGCCGTGTCTCAGTCGCGCAACAGAATTCACAGTCGATCCGTCACTGTGAATACGGTTCAGTCGGCTCACAGCCCCAGATCGCCTCCGCGGCGCGAAGGGCGCGAGAATCGGCGAGATCAATATGGCGACAGACTCGACCGAGATGATAGGCGTCGAGTGCCCTATTCCCCTCCTAGGGGTGGGTCTTACGCTCCTCGGCAGCCAGATGACAGGCGTCAGTACAGTACAGGGCGTAGGGTTCCAGTCGACCCCAGAGAACCAGGCTTCGACGCGCGATCCATTATCGTGCAAGGTTTGGTCGACCGGAACAGAGCTCATCGAGGTGGACTCGACAGAGATGTACCCTCAAGCAGTCGAGTGCATGTTTCTGGTCCTGAATGTTTCAGCAGAGCTATCAGAGCTGCAGTTATCCCTCCCAATTTCAGGTTGGCAACAGGAGTCAGCAAGTTCACTGGTGAGTCTAAGCCTGAAACTTGGCTTGAAGACTACCGAGTGGCAGTTCAGATTGGCGGTGGGAACGACGAGGTGGCCATGAAGCATTTGCCCCTCATGTTGGAAGGTTCTGCCAGGGCATGGTTGACTCAGTTACCTCCTAGCAGCATTTACACTTGGGAAGATCTGTCCCGAGTGTTCGTCAGAACGTTTGAAGGAACTTGCAAGCGACCAGCTGGATTGACAGAGTTGCAAGTCTGCGTGCAGAAAGCTAATGAGACTCTCAGAGAGTATATTCAGAGGTGGATCACTTTGCACCACACTGTAGAGAATGTGTCTGATCATCAGGCAGTCTGCGCCTTCAAAGATGGCGTCAAGAACAGAGAACTGAGTTTGAAGTTTGGTCGAACCGGTGACATGACCTTGAGTCGGATGATGGAGATTGCTACTAAATACGCCAACGGTGAAGAAGAAGACCGACTCCGAAGCGGCAAGCACAAGCCGAGTCAGTCGGAAAAAGGAAACACCAGTCGGAAACAGAAGCGGAAGGCTGAACCGGCAGCTCCTGGAGAGGCTCTGGCCGTGACTCAAGGAAAGTTTAAGGGGAAACCAACAGGATCCTGGAACCCCAAGAAGGTAAAGGATAAAGAAGGGAACGACGTAATGGATATGCCATGTCACATCCACACGAAGAAAGACGAAGAGGGGAATATCATTTACCCGAAGCACACCACTCGCCAATGTCGACTCCTGATCCAGCAGTTTCAAGGAAAACAGTCTAAGGACAAGGAGAAGGAGTCGGACAAGGCCGAAGACAAGGAGGACAGTGAGGAAGGATATCCGCATATCAACTCCACTCTGATGATCTTTGCAGATGTGGAAAGCAGAAGTCGACTGAAAGTGATTAACCGAGAGGTGAACATGGTTGCCCCCGCAAAAGCAAATTATCTGAAGTGGTCCCAAACACCCATCACATTCGACCAATCTGATCACCCGACTCATATTGCCACCCCTGGGAGGCAAGCTTTGGTGGTCGATCCAGTTGTCGAAGGCACTCGACTGACAAAGGTGCTGATGGATGGTGGAAGTGGGCTGAACTTATTTTATGCAGACACATTGAAAGGTATGGGCATTCCGATGTCCCGACTGAGCACTAGTAACATGAGCTTTCATGGAGTTATACCTGGGAAGAAGGCCGAGTCACTCGGCCAGATAGCTTTGGACGTGGTGTTTGGTGATTCGAAGCATTTTCGCAAAGAAAAGTTGACGTTTGAGGTCGTGGATTTTCAGAGTGCATATCATGCCATTTTGGGGAGACCAGCTTACGCACGGTTCATGGCTCGACCATGCTACGTGTACCTCAAACTGAAGATGCCCGGCCCCAAAGGAGTGCTCACTGTCACCGGTGATCGGAAAAAGGCAGAAGAGTGCTTTCAGAAGGGCTCCAAGATCGCCGATTCCCAGGTGACAGCGGTCGAGTTCGAAGAATATAAGCAAAACGCAGATCCGAGTGACTTGCTGCGATCCAAGAAGCCCGCCACAGAGTCTGCATTCCAGTCGTCCAGTGAGACGAAGCCTGTTCACATTCACCCGACCGACCCTGAAGCAGCTCCGACCCGCATCTCCACGACACTCGACCCAAAATAGGAAGAAGCGCTCATCCAGTTCCTCCGTGAGAACTGGGACATTTTTGCATGGAAGCCCGCTGACATGCCAGGTGTTCCCAGGGGACTGGCTGAGCATCGCCTAAGAGTCGACTCGTCTGCAAAACCAGTCAAAGAGCATCTTCGGCGGTCCGCCGTCCAGAAGAGAAAGGCCATTGGTGAAGAAGTGGCTCGACTGTTGGCGGCAGGATTTATCCGAGAGATATATCACTCCGAGTGGCTCGCTAATGTCATCATGGTTCCTAAGAAGGACAAGTCGCTCCGAATGTGCATCGATTTCAAGCACATCAACCGGGCCTGCCCGAAAGATCACTTTCCTCTCCCTCGCATAGATCAAATTGTTGACTCGACCGTGGGATGCGAGAGGTTATCTTTTTTAGATGCTTACTCCGGGTACCACCAGATCCGTCTGTACGGGCCCGACGAGGTAAAAACAGCTTTCATCACTCCATTCGGGTGCTTCTGCTATATCACCATGCCATTCGGCCTCAAGAATGCCGGAGCCACATTTATGCGAATGATTCAGAAGTGTCTACTCACTCAAATCAGTCGGAATGTGGAAGCATATATGGATGATATCGTTGTCAAGTCACGAAAAGGTTCCGACCTGCTCGCTGATCTCACCGAAACATTTGCCAACCTCAGAAGGTATGATATCAAGCTCAATCCATCAAAGTGCACATTTGGAGTTCCTGGTGGCAAGTTACTCGGTTTTCTCGTTTCCGAACGGGGAATCGACGCTAACCCAGAGAAGATTGGCACTATTCTCCGAATGAAACGCCCTGTGCGAGTGCACGATGTCCAGAAGCTTACTGGATGCTTGGCCGCATTAAGTCGATTCATCTCACGACTCGGTGAAAAGGCATTGCCTCTTTACCGACCGATGAAGAAGGCAGACAAGTTCGAGTGGACTCCAGAAGCTGATGCAGCGTTTGCCGAGCTAAAAGCTCTGCTCTGCACCCAGCCGGTGCTTGCTGCTCCAATCAGCAAAGAGCCTCTGTTGCTTTACATCGCAGCCACAGGACAAGTCGTCAGTACTGTGCTAACGGTCGAGCGGGAAGAAGAAGGAAAAGCTCTCAAAGTTCAGCGCCCAGTGTATTATTTGTCTGAAGTCTTGACTCCATCCAAGCAGAGATATCCTCATTATCAGAAGCTTGTGTATGGAATATACATGACCACAAAGAAGGTTGCTCATTATTTCTCTGATCATTCCATCACAGTCGTCAGCGACGCTCCACTATCAGAGATTTTGCACAACAGGGATGCAACTGGTCGAGTGGCCAAATGGGCGATTGAACTTCTTCCTCTTGATATCAAGTTTGAGGCAAAGAAAGCCATTAAGTCCCAGGCAATAGCAGATTTCCTCGCCGAGTGTATTGAACAATAGCAGCCGACTGAAGTTCACTCGGAGCATTGGACCATGTTCTTTGATGGCTCTAAGATGTTGAATGGTTCCGGTGCTGGGGTTGTCCTGGTTTCCCCCAGAGGGGATAAGCTCAGATATGTGCTCCAGATTCACTTTGATTCCTCCAACAATGAGGCAGAATATGAGGCCCTCTTATATGGGTTGCGCATGGCCATTTCACTCGGCGTCCGTCGCCTGATGGTCTATGGCGACTCGGATTTAGTGGTCAATCAGGTGATGAAAGAGTGGGACGTGAGAAGCCCAGCCATGACTGGATACTGCAGTGCAGTGAGGAAGCTGGAAAAGAAGTTCGAGGGGTTGGAGCTCCATCACATACCCCAACTGAAAAATCAAGCAGCTGATGATCTAGCAAAGATAGGTTCCAAGAGGGAAGCCATTCCGAGTGGCGTGTTCTTGGAGCATATACACACTCCGTCAGTCAAAGAAGATCCTTTCACCGAAGAAACTCCACAGCCCAAGAGTGTCACAGATCCGACTGAAGTTGAAGTCCCAGCGGTGGTCGACTTGATCATGGAGGTTTTGGTGGTCATTCCCGACTGGACGATTCCGTATGTCGCATATATCCTGAGAAAAGAGCTTCCGGAGGATGAGGAAGAGGCTCGACAGATCGTCCGTCGATCTAAGGCCTTTACCGTTATCAAAGGACAATTATACAGAGAAAGCGCGACTGGAGTTGGTCAGAAGTGCATAACACCAGAAGAAGGTCAACTCATCCTCAATGATATTCACTCGGGGACCTGTGGTCATCATGCGTCCTCTCGGACCATCGTGGCCAAAGCATACCGAGCCGGATTTTACTGGCCAAAGGCGAATGAGATGGCAAAAGAGATAGTGGATAAGTGCGAGGGATGTCAATTCTACTCGAATATGTCACACAAGCCTGCGTCGGCTCTGAAGACCATCCCACTCATCTGGCCTTTCGCAGTATGGGGATTGGACATGGTCGGCCCTTTGAGAACAGGACGAAGTGGCTTCACGCATGTACTGGTGGCAGTCGACAAGTTCACCAAGTGGATCGAGGCTAAACCAATCAAGAGCCTTGACACCGGTACTGCTGTTAGCTTCATCAGGGAACTAATATTCAGATATGGAGTCCCGCACAGCATCATTACGGATAATGGGTCAAACTTTGACTCAGAGGAATTCAGAGCTTTCTACGACTCCCAGGGCACACGGGTCGACTACGCTTCAGTCGCCCATCCGCAGTCGAATGGACAAGCAGAGCGAGCTAATGGACTGATTCTTAAGGGATTGAAGCCTCGACTGATGCGTGATCTCAAACACGCGGCTGGAGCTTGGGTCGACGAACTTCCCTCTGTATTCTGGGGACTGCGGACCACACCTAATAAGTCGACCGGAAGAACTCCATTCTTCTTGGTCTACGGAGCTGAAGCAGTCTTGCCGAGTGATCTTCTCCATAATGCTCCCCGAGTTGAAATCTACAACGAAGCAGAAGTTGAACAAGCGCGGCAGGACGCAGTCGACCTTTTAGAGGAAGAAAGGGAGATGGCTCTGATCCGGTCGACCATCTACCAACAAGATTTGCGCCGTTTCCACGCCAGAAATGTGAGAGGTCGAGCCTTCCAGGAAGGGGATTTGGTTCTCCGAGTGGATCAGCACAAACCACACAAGCTTGCTCCTTCTTGGGAAGGCCCCTTCATCGTCACCAAGGTCCTCCACAACGGGGCGTACCGTCTTTACAACGTCGAGCATAATATCGACGAGCCCCGAGCTTGGAACGCAGAGCTACTCCGCCCATTCTACACTTAAGTTTTATCACTCGGATGAGTTGCAATAAAATACTTTTGTAGTTCATGGACCTCAAAATAATAGTGTCATAGTCCCTCCATAATTTCTGTCACTTTTTATTTTCGTCCACATAAAATTCCCCCTCAGTGGGTGACTTAGCTGCGAATCCGTTTCGCCTAAGTTTGTAAAAATCCTACCGAGTGGTGAGCCAGACTCCCACTCGGAGGCTTAGCCGCGAATCCGTTTCGCCTAAGTTTGTAAAAATCCTACCGAGTGGTGAGCCAGACTCCCACTCGGAGGCTTAGCCACGAATCCGTTTCGCCTAAGTTTATCAAAATCCTACTGAGTGGTAAGCCAGCCTTCCACTCGGGGGCTTAGCTGCAGTCCAAGGACTCGCCTAAGTTTATCAAAATCCTACCGAGTGAAGAGCAACCCTCTCACTTGGCGGCTTAGCTGCAGTCCAAGCACTCGCCTAAGTTATAAAAATCCTACCGAGTGAAGAGCAACCCTCTCACTCGGGGGCTTAGCTGCGGTCCAAGCACTCGCCTAAGTTATAAAAATCCTACCGAGTGAAGA
>NC_057807.1:381108756-381137940 GCF_018294505.1 Triticum aestivum
AAGCCAGCCTTCCACTCGGAGGCTTAGCTGCAGTCCAAGGACTCGCCTAAGTTTATCAAAATCCTGCCGAGTGGTAAGCCAGCCTTCCACTCGGGGGCTTAGCTGCAGTCCAAGGACTCGCCTAAGTTATAAAAATCCTACCGAGTGAGGAGCAACCCTCTCACTCGGAGGCTTAGCTGCAGCCCTGTGCTCGCCTAAGTTATAAAAATCCTACCGAGTGAAGAGCAACCCTCTCACTCGGAGGCTTAGCTGCAGCCCTGTGCTCGCCTAAGTTATAAAAATCCTACCGAGTGAAGAGCAACCCTCTCACTCGGGGGCTTAGCTGCGGTCCAAGCACTCGCCTAAGTTATAAAAATCCTACCGAGTGAGGAGCAACCCTCTCACTCGGAGGCTTAGCTGCAGCCCTGTGCTCGCCTAAGTTATAAAAATCCTACCGAGTGAAGAGCAACCCTCTCACTCGGGGGCTTAGCTGCAGTCAAGCACTCGCCTAAGTTATCGAAATCCTACCGAGTGAAGAGTAAAACCTCTCACTCGGGGGGCTTAGCCGCAGCCCAGTGCTCGCCTAAGTGGACTAAAGAATAAGTCGATTGCAGTAAAGGCGCCTTGCTTTGAACCTGCAAAAGACATTTCGAGCCGAAGGCAATCGTATTCAAGCACCAAATTCAAGTTTGAATCGACATCTAAAGGAACCGAAAGTGCTCAGGCGTCAAGCCCGTTAAGGTTTGTCGGTTACAATTCCACTCGGCATACCGAGGCAAATTTAAAGCGTCGAGCTAGAAGAAGTTTTTTACCCCTCCTGTGGAGGGCTGGAAGGTGCAACAAATTCATCAAGGTCAATTCCGTCGGCGATCCGAGTGGCAGCTACAAGGAAGGTTTCCATAAAGGACCTGAAGTCGTGCTTCTTGGTATTGGCCACCCGAAGGGCCGCCAGCTTCTCTTCTCGCGCATCTTTGCAGTGGACTCGGGCCAGACACAGAGCGACATCTGCACCACACCGAGCCGAGGACTTCTTCCACTCCTGCACTCGACCAGGGATCGTGTTCAAGCGGGCCATCAGCGACTCAAGGTCATTCTGAAGTGTCTCCTCAAGCCAGAGCGTCGAGTCGATGCGCGATGTGGCGGCCTTCAGCTTTGCGAGATAGTCCACGACAGCTGCAACACGGGACTCCAGTCGGAAAACTTCCATGGCAACTTCGTCGTTCACCGGAGAATTGACGGGGTCGAGGTTTGGCTCCAGCCGGCTAGTTTCTTCTTCAAAGTTTTGACAAAATTCTGCAAGGGTGATCACTAAGTCAAGGGGATGGTCGAATGGATAAATCACGATTGGAAACGTCTGCCAAGCATAGAGGTTTACCTTCAAGCATAAGAAACAGCTTCTTGGCAAGTCCACTCAGGAAGGCCTCCAGATCAGTTTTCTTCCCAGTCAATTTGCTGACTTGGTCGGTCAGGGCAGCTTTATCAGTTTTCAGTCAACTGATCTCCTTGTTAGCAATCCCAAGAGCAGCTTTCAGATTGGTATTGTCTTGTTCAAGCTTGGTGACTGAAGCTAACTTCTCGTCAGCAAGCTTGATTTTCTCAGCTAGCTCAAGGTCTTTCTTCTGCTGGGCTTCCCTTACCTTACCTGCAAGTTACAGCAAGATCAGATTTTGAAACAAGCAAGGGGAAAAGCAGTCGTCAGGGTCTCACCAAACATACCTTCGGTCTCCTCCTTTGCCTTTGTCAGCTTCTCCTGAACCAGCTTCAAGCTCAGCTCGACTTGAGTATGCTTTTGTTCCAGCTCTGAGTAGCGAGCCACAAGATCACAAGAGTTCTGCGAAGAACCAATCGACTAAATGTCAAATATAATTCACTTCTGAGTGAAAAAGGGAAAAACTCACGTTTCTAAGACTACAGCCGAATACAAGCATTCGACCATAGTCTCGGGGACTACACCCAGTGGGTGCACTCAGCGTGCCCCCACTAATCCTGTTGAAGACAAAGTCGACCAGTCGACCTCAAAAAAAAAGTGCGAGATGCATTCTCTAAGACTGTGATCAACTGCAAGCAGTCGACCACAGTCTCGGGGACTACACCCAGTGGGTGCACTCAGCGTGCCCCCACCGGTTCGTGAAATCCAGTCGACCAGTCGACTGACAAAAAGATTGACATCATAAAGCCTAAGGCCAACTGCCAGCAGTCGACCTTAGCCTTAGGGACTACACCCAGCGGGTGCACTCAGCGTGCCCCCGCTAACTCGGAGTTTATTCGACACACCCACTGGGTGACTACTATAAATTCCAGAAAGGAAAAGTTTTTGGTAGCATATCCAACAGAACAAATAGTGGTCGACTGACCTGGATATTGCTTTGGAGGGCAGAGCTGGCGTCATAAGCTGCCTGGCTCGCGTCCCGGATGGTCTTCAGCTGCTCCATCATGAGTCCCGCCTGGCGTATTGCCTCCTTCGCTGCGCCAGCTTGGTCCTCTGGGACGTGGTGCATCGTGAAGAGGGAGGGCTGCTGAGCACTCGTCAGTGGATTTGCGAAGGACACCGTGTGTCGAGTGGTGTTCTCTTCCTCCACAGTCAGAATCTCAGGCGCCGTCACATCCTAAGGCACCTTACTGGAGGACGCTTTCCGACTCCTCCTGCGCTTCAGCGGCTCTTCATCCTCATCATCATCAGGAAGATTGATAACAGTATTGGGCGGAGCTGCGGAGAAGAATCAGGATCAGAGATCGCGAGTCAGTCGACTAAGAACGGCGTTAAGAATATAGTACCTGGGTTCGAAGTTGCTGCGTCCTCCATCTCATGGTCATCAGCCCGGGCCGAGGTTTCAGAAGTAGCAGCACTGCAACTCCAAAGGATCAGTCGACTAACTTCAGCGTCGACCAGAGACAAAGTTCACACAAAATGAGAAGATTCAAACAACACGATTACCCTGATATGGTAGGGATGGACACCTTCATCTTCGGTAGGAGCTTGATCGGCTTCGACGAGGCCGCCCTGGGCTGCTTCGGCGCCTTTTCAGTCGGCACCGGAGAGATGGTCCGGGGGCGCTTGGTCGACTGAGTAGTGGTCGCAACCCCCTTACCACGTTCGGTTGAAGGGTCGTGGACAAGCTTCGACCGCCTTTCCGAGCGCGGTGGTACGACCTCCTCCTCTTCTTCCTCCTCGTCCTCAACGTCATCGTCGTCGCCGTCGTCATCATCATCGTCGTCGTCATCCCCTGCAACGTCCGAGTCCCACTCCTCCTCTTCCTGGCTCTCACCCCCGCTCGCCTCACCCTCCTCAGTCGGAGTTTGTGCCCCATTGGGCATCGAGTACAGCTCGGTGAGAGCCTAGCAGATATCAAGACAAGAATCAGTCGACCAGTCGGCAGGATAAACAGAAATGAGTGCGACAAGAACGCAGTGGAGGGCAGAGCAGATGTACCTTGTTTGGATCGCTGTTGTGGTTGAGTGGAGGAATTCTTCTGGCTCCGCGTGGGTTGTCCTTGTTTCCGGTAACGGCTACCATCCATCTTTCC
This sequence comes from Triticum aestivum, assembly GCF_018294505.1. Lineage (NCBI taxonomy): Eukaryota > Viridiplantae > Streptophyta > Magnoliopsida > Poales > Poaceae > Triticum > Triticum aestivum. The sequence goes on from NC_057807.1 coordinate 381,112,260, forward strand.
AGAGTGACATCGTCGACTGCTTCTGGATGGACTCGAGTCTCGTCTTCGGTTCCACAGTACAACCACATGCAGTGACTCCGGAACTGAAGAGGCTGGATGCGACGTCTGAGGAAGACCTCCAAGAGGTCCATGCCCGTCACTCCCTCCCGAACCAACTGCACTACGCGCTCCATCAACATCTTCACATCAGCTTTCTCCTCCGGAATCAACTTCAGAGAGGAGGGCTTGTTCACTCGGTCCATGGTAAACTGTGGGAGTCCACTCGACTGCCCCGGCGTCGACTGGTCCCGGCAGTAGAACCAGGTCGACTGCCAGCCTCTGACCGGCTCGGGAAAGGTCATGGGCGGGAAGGTGCTCTTATTCCTCACCTGGATCCCCAGACCCCCACACATTTGGACGACTCGGGTTCTCTCATCACCTGGGCTCGCCTTCTTCACGGTCTGAGAGCGACACGTGAATATATGTTTGAACAAACCCCAGTGCGGTCGACAGCCCAAGAAACCCTCACACATGGACACGAACGCAGCAAGATAGGCAATGGAGTTTGGGGTAAAGTGGTGGAGCTGCGCTCCGAAGAAATTCAAGAAGCCACGAAAGAAAACACTCGGCGGCAAGGAAAACCCACGATCAACATGGGTGGCCAAAAGCACACACTCACCCTCTTCTGGCTGGGGCTGCCACTCCTTCCCCGGAAGCCTCGCAGCTCCGTGGGGGATCAAGCCCTCGTTAGCCATGTCGAGGAGGTCATTCTCTGTGATGGTCGACTGGATCCAGTCTCCTTGGACCCAGCCCTTCGGCAGGCGGGATCTGGACGAAGACCCTCCGCGGCTGGTGGATCTCCCCTTTGCCTTCTCCGACGCCGACGCCTTCTTTGCACGCTCCAACGCTGCCGTCTTCTCCTTGGCCATGGTCGCCGGCGAGATGCGCGAAGGGAAGTGGTGCGGGGGCGAGAGCGAGGACGCTGAGCAGGGAAGAAGGAAGCAGAGAGAGAGGGAGAATGCTGAGGCGCGGCACAGAAATCCTCGCCGGGCGCATTTATAAGGTCCCTTCCGAGTGGCTAACATGTGGGCCCGGTCGATCTAATCATATCTGGGAGCAGTTATGCAGACTGGATACGTGGCGAAAAAGGCGGCGCGGAGATCGAGGCGTCTATGCCCCGTCCCATCCGAACGCCGCGGTCCGCCCCGCTTCGCGCGCGTCCCCAAATTTCGCATCCCGCGGAATCCGCGAACAACAAATCAGTCTGTCAGACGCGGTGTTTCCGGTGATCCGTCGCTCGGAGATCGTCGAAGCCCGAAAGATCACTCGACGCAAAAATAGAATGGATCGAGTCGACTGAAGGCAAATTGCTCCCTGTCAACGAAGAGATTCTTTGGTCCAGAACAGCGCACAACTAGAGCGCAAAGGTTAATCGGAAACGACATCAACTCCTTCTTCACTCGAAGCCTCAATCCATTCGGGGGCTAATGATGGGGTTATGTACCTAGGGTAGGGTCATGGACCTGATCCAAGTAACTTACCCCAAGACATCCTTAGAAGAGGTCGCCTTCCAGTCGACCAACGAGGACTCACTCGACTGGCCTGAAGGACTCGACCACGAAGACTCACTCGACCACCAGGAGGTCAAGAGGCACTCTGCACTGCAACGGCCTGTAATCAAGTAGACTTTATGATAGTAAAGGCACTTTATGTGGGGCGTTACCAGTAACGCCCCAGACTTAACTCACCTTAAACCCTCTCCTACGTGGGCTGGCTGGGGTCCTGGCGCACTCTATATAAGCCACCCCCCTCCACAGGCAGAAGGGTTCGGCACCTTGTAGCTCATATACTCATAATCCACTCGACCGCCTCCGGGCTCCGAGACGTAGGGCTGTTACTTCCTCCGAGAAGGGCCTGAACTCGTACATCCTTTGTGCTTACAACTTCTCCATAGCTAGGACCTTGCCTCTCCATACCTACCCCCCACTCTACTGTCAGGCTTAGAACCACGACACCTCCCGCTCGCCGTCCGCCGCCGCCTCCTCCGCCGTGTCCGCCGCCGATGGTCTGACCCACGTCATCGCAGCCGCCGTCCCCAGTCCAGCCTCCGCCGCCATGCTGCCGCCACCATCCCGCCACCCTAGTTTTGCTTCACCCCGGCCGGTCGCCACTGCGGTTGAGCTGCCAGCGAAGAAGCAGAGGGTCGCCAAGCCCCGCGGTGGACGCATGAAGCGCCAGCGGTGTGAGGGCGCAACCCGGCGGCAAAACCAAATTCGGGCGGCCAAGAATTTGAGGCTGGACATGGCAGCCTCGTCCGATTTGCAGCCGGAGACGACCATGGCGTCCTCCTGCGTCCAAGGATACCCTCCACCATCTCCGCCGCCACCACCACCACCGCCGGCCATGGAGGAATATGTGGCCACGACGACGGCAACTGCATCCAACGTGTTCGACGATATTCACAAAGGTAAAAAAACCATTTCAATTTCTTTTGTGCTATTGTTTGCTCTTTCACTTTGCGATACGAATAGGATGTGAGGTTGATTGTGTGTCCATGAATTTGTAGTCTTGTTGATGAAGCTTTCATGCGCACCACAAATGTGGCAAACGACTATTATTTCTCGCAAGAGTATGCATCACAAGATTATGATGATACTCAATCGATAATGATAATCTCGACATGGACGAACCTGGCTTTGTTATCAAGGGAAGAACCGCAAATTACACCAACGCCGAAGATGTGTTGATTTGCATTGCATGGAAAAAAATGTCTCTCAAGATGCAACCGTTCGGGCGGACGAATGTGCGAACACGTATTTGCAACTCATCAAGAAGTACTTCGACGAGCGCAAAACTAGTGGCCACTATCGATCAAGAGACTCTATTCGACAACGTTGGGGCACCATTAATCCCGAATGCCAAAAGTGGGCGGGTTTCTTGGCCAATGTTGATCGCATGAACCCAAGTGGTTGTGGCGGTAGTGACATGGAAAACACTTTCTATTTGTGTGTCCTTTCTCTACTTTCAGCAAATTTGATGATGATGTATTGGTTGTTATTATCTTGTAGAAAATGATTGCGCAAGGATTATTTTGAGAGAGGAACAACAAGGGAGAGAAGAGGAAGAAGAAAGGAAAAGCTTTCACTTTTCATCATTGCCTCAAACAGCTCAAGGATGAGGAGAAGTGTAAAACTAGGGAGGTATTTGATGCTTTGAAGAAGAAGAATGTTGTGGTGGAGGATGAATAAGATGGCCCCGGTGATGAGAGAAGGATCCCCACTCCTCACTCGGCCACTAAATCATACCGGCCCAGTGAAACTAAGAAAGTGAAGGGAACCAAGGCCAGAGACAATGATCTCAAGGAAGGATTTGATGTCATTGTCATGGCGAGGAAAGAGTATGCCGAGGAAAAAAATTATTGAAGCTCAAAGAAATTGAGGAGAGAGGAGAAGCAGAGCGGCGAAGGGAGGCGACCGAGGAGAGAAAGGCGGAGATCGAAGAATACAAAATGGTGGAAGAGAAGGCACTCAAGTATATGTTCATGGACATATCTACTCTTGATCCCAAGGCAAAGGCGTATATCGAGCTTTGTCATGATGAAATGATCACGAAGAAGCAAATGATCATGAGAAACATGATGGGAGGAGGAATGGGAGCTGCCATGGGAGGGATGAGAGGTGGAATGGGAGGAGCCATGGGAGGAATGTGAGGTGCTATGGGAGGTGGAGTGGGCGGCTACATGAATATGATGGAAGGTCTTACGAATGGTGCATTTGGCGGCTAGGGTGGCAACTTGGGTGGCATGGGCAGTAGCATGGATGGCAATGGAGGTGGCTTTGTTGGTAACATGGGCGGCAATGGAGGTGGCTTCCATGTCAACATGAGTGGAATGGGAGGTGGCTTCAGCGGCAACATTGGCATGGGAGGTGGCTTTGGTGGCAACATGGGCATGTGAGGTGACAATGAACATGCTTTTGGTGGAGTTCGCGGCAACGAGACTTCAACTCATGAAAACATCGACAAAGCAGCGATTGATGATGATGATCGTACCATCAAAAAATGTTGTTGATGACAAGGGAGAGAACGAAAATCGAGTGATTTGGTTGATGTTTATGTGCATTTTATTTTGTTGCACAAAGAACTACGTTTGAGATAATGCACTTTTGGTTGTAGGATTTGAAACTATGATTGATGTGATAAACTTTTGATGCCATTTCAATGTTCAAATGCGCTCGTAAAAGCTGCGCGGCCGTCTGCTGATTTTTAAGTCTTCATATGCATATTCTGTTGGAGTTGCTCTTTTACATCTTCGATATACATCATCTGTTGGAGTTGCCTCTTTTTTGGAGATGTAAAAAATCACTTCTTGGAGATGTAAATTTTTACATCCCCTGTTTTACATCTCCAAATTTACATCTTTTATTAGAGATGCTCTTAGGATGAACACAAACAACACCAACAAAAAAACACGGGGTAAATAACAAAGTCATTAGTGAACTGCAAAAACTACCACACATTCGAATTTGCTACCACATTCCTTTGGCGCTACAAAAAATTGCCAGTTTCTTGCTAATTTTCTCAATAAACACTTATGACAGATTGGTGGCGACTTAATCCAATTTCTGACATGCCGGGCCCACTAGTCAGGTCCACGTGGCACCATATATTAACACTTTTAGTCTTGACTATTGAAAAAATGTTGACCACGCATCCACCCCGCTGTAGTGCCGCTCGCATGTCCTCTACCTCGTGGTCAGCGCCACCCAGCCATCTCCCCTGTCGTGCTCCGACCCCTCAACCTTCTGCCACCCATTCGCCTTCTCAGTGCTGATTCGCTGCCCTGCATCCCATCCCGGGCTACCCCACATCGGTTCCGGAGGCTCCTGCGGCCCCTCCCCTTTCTTCGATGAGCTTCGTCTCCTACTTATAGGCACAAGACAAACCGGTCTCCTGCTCACATCCATGATGTCACCGCCACTGCTCTCCGGCATGGCGCGCATGATTGGGAGTCGTCGACCTCCAACTCGGGTAGATACAGCTGGATAAGGGTGAACGTCGCAGAATTGGGAGTCACCGGAGTGGCCACCTCCATCTTGGACTCCTCACCTTCTCCCTTTACGGCACCCGGACGAGGTCAAGGCAGTGGTGGTGCACGGGGTCACATGCCTGTTGGTGGTTGCGCTCCTCCCGCTGGCAAAAGTCACCACTTCCTCCCACCAATATGCCCTGTTCTGCCCACACCCATGGTCCATGTATTTGTCTTCCCCAATGCGATCATCACCAACGTCGGTGACAACAATTTTCCGGAGAAGGGTTGACGCTTCGGACTTAACAATCAATGACGTTTGTTTTGACTCTTTTTTGCCCTGTCAGCGCTTCTTGGTGGGCCCTTCCTATCAAAAAATTGGATTAAATCACCCAAGATCCATAAGTGTTTATTGAGAAAATTAGTAAGAAACCGATATAGTTTTTTAGTACCCAAGAAATGTGGTAGCAAACCTAGAACTGAACTTCAAATGTGGTAGTTTTTTGCAATTTATACCAAAGTCATACAAGACTAATGGTATGCCTAAGAGAGTGAAAAGAAAAGGACCCCAAAGCGATTGACAACAATCGACACCGCAAGGACAGTGAGGTTCTTCAACATAAACGTCTTCAGGAAGAAAACAATGCTCAAGCGCCGACGTCACCGGATCCAACCACCAAAGCCCAGAGATTTTCACCTAAAGAACAAGTCCGAGCAAAGCCCTCAACAAGGTAACGACGTGAAAACATCATCATTGTCCGGTATAAACCAACTTGGGTGAGACCCATGGTTTTCACGTGTAGCTTGAGATAGGTTACTCGAGAAGCACCATCAAATCAGAGCAAATCATGTCTTGTGAACACCACTTTATCACAATCCTAGCAGCTACATGCGCTAGGCTAGAACCTCACCTTCACCTCTGCACAACCATACCCTCTGCGTCAAGTTATTGTTTGCAAATTTCATGAGAGCCACAAAACCCACAAAGGAGACTTTGAGTTGCATCCCGCAACTTTTTTGGTTCACACTAGTCACCTCAATAACCGCACGCACAATACCCTTCACAACGAAGGTCGATGCACCGAAGGGTCTCAGCCATATCTAGATGCCGGCAGCCAGCATGAACCCAAGCGCCATCAGATTTGGTGGACACAGAGAAGGTTGCGGCTAGACCATGCAGTGTCAAAGCCTATAACCTGGCCTGAGGCGCACCAGCGGGAGCTCGGCTAAGATAAGGCCAACAAGGGCCAAGGAGAACCCCTGCTAGTATAGGTCCCCGATGCCAGATCAAGAGGCACCAGAACCACCATGTCGCCTCCATGAGAGATCAAATCACTAGAGCCGAGGCAAACCAAGACAGGCAACATGCGCTGTCGCAAAGGAAGCTGACAGTCACCATGGGGTCGCGCAGAGAGGGGATCGGGAGAAGCAAGGGCCGCCTAGCCGCGACCGCGAGCCGGTCAGGCAACTGTAGATGATGGCGATGAGAGGATAATGGGTCGCGGGTAGGACCTTCACTATGGTGGTGACAGGGAGCCACGAGAGTCTTGTCCATGTCAAAATGACCGCGGATCAAATAAAAAAGTTACAGTCTATTTTCGAAAACACATTACTGATGCAAATGCTCATAAACACGTATGTGCGCTCATCCCTATGAACGCACACACGTGTACCATACCCCCAATGAGCACCTCCAAGGATTCATTTGGTTGGTCGTATCGTTTTTTTGCCCATTTTCATACTTGTCCCAGTTGGGCCTAGCTGAGCATATGCAGGCAAAAAACTAACATCTGCATGTTGATTGGTTGTTTGCATTGCATCAAGGCCTGATTGGGTGCATGTTGTTTGGTTGTCTGTGTTTGTGCTTCGGATGTGAGAAGATGCAAATCACAGTTGTTTGGTTGTGTGCAAGTACTTGATCTACTCACTCCTTGCAAATGTGGTGGACTTACCACCCATTTGTCAGCACACAACACACACTGTTCATCAGCAGCAAGAACACGTCAAGAAAAAACCAAGAACAGGTTGTAAGTGCTACTAGGCATATGTTTGAAAACACCAAGGCATTCCATGCCCCTGCTGGACCCCGGGGTGCTACTCCCTGGGCAAAATATGCACATGTTCATAGCAAAGTAGACATTCAAACTTAAAAGTTCACACCTAAACTACTTTGGGTGAGACTTGATAGACAAACTACAGGGCCTGAGTGATGTCGCCGATGCAGCTGTGCTTCGAGCACTGGACCTTGCAGATGTTGGAGTTGTTGGCATTGAAGATCTACACGTTCAGCCCCAGGCCGGAGAGCTTGAAGACTACAATGTCGCCGGGGATGATCTTGTGCCGGTAGTAGAAGTACTCCCAGCCGCGCACCAGCACCATGTGCCCCTTGAACGTTTGCACCTGGATCCAAAACTTGCACCACTTGTTGGTAGAGAGGATGGCGACACGAGGAGTGCAGCTAACCAGCCAAAGCTTCATCACCGGCCTGAATTTACGCGGGATGATGAGCATGGTGATGTACTCATGGTCAATGATAGGTTCCCGTGCACCCTCCTCGTGGCCGGTCCTCGACCTCCTACCAGCGCCCATCGGCATCCTCATGTAGTCCACCCTGCTAGGGAGTACCACCCTTCTCAGCCATCGGTTGGTGGGGAAGCGGTCACCCGCCCCCTCTATGTTGGCGACGACCTACACACCACCGCCGTCTTTGTTGCACCCCGTCTTCATTATCTTCTCAACAAGATGGACAACAGTTAGCAACATATGAAACATGATCAAAGCTAACAAGTACTCCCTCCGTTCGGAATTACTTGTCTCGGAAATGGATGTATCTAGAACTAAAATACATCTAGATACATCCATTTCCGAGACAAGTAATTCCGAATGGAGGGAGTAGGATATCATTTATGCTCAATGCACAGAGTTTACAGTGATCACTACTAACACATAACCGATGCTACTCTGATCCGTGCTTACAGTTATCAATGCTAATAATGGTCAGATCAAGCCACCACTCACATGTCCTACTTGCACCTAGTATTTTGGGCATCCAGGTATGTCCTACTTGCATGCCACATGCACTCACGTACCCTGCTACCTCTTAAGCTTGCGTTGGTTTTCCCTTCAAGAGGAAAGGGTGATGCAGCAAAGTAGCGTAGGTGTTTCCCTCAGTTTTGAGAACCAAGGTATCAATCCAGTAGGAGACGACGCACAAGTCACCGAATACCTACACAAACAATCAAGAACTTGCAACCAACACGATAAAGGGGTTGTCAATCCCTTCATGGTCACTCGCAAAAGTGAGATCTGATAGAGATAGATAAACAATAAAGTAAATATTTTTGGTATTTTTGGTATTTTTGGTTTATAGATTGGAAATTAAAGATTGCAAAATAATAGATCGGAAACTAGCAAGATGTAAACAAGATTCAATAATATGGAAAAGAGACCCGGGGGCCGTAGGTTTCACTAGTGGCTTCTCTCGAGATAGCATGTATTATGGTGGGTGAAAAAATTACTGCCATGCAATTGATAGAAAAGCGCATAATTATGATGACATCTAAGGCAATGATCATGAGCATAGGCATCACGTCTTTGTCAATTAGACTGACTCCTGCCTGCATCTACTACTATTACTCCACACATCGACCGCTATCCAGCATGCATCTAGAGTATTAAGTTCATAAAGAATGGAGTAACGAATTAAGCAAGCTGACATGATGTAGAGGAATTAACTCAAGCAATATGATGAAAACCCCATCTTTTTATCCTCGATGGCAACAATACAATATGTGCCTTGCTGCCGCTACTGTCACTAGGAAAGGACACCGCAAGATTGAACCCAAAGCTAAGCACCTCTCCCACGACAAGAAATATCAATCTAGTAGGCCAAACTAAACCGATAATTGGAAGAGACTTGCAAAGATATAAAATCATGCATATAAGAATTCAGAGAAGTACAAAATAATATTCATAGATAATCTGATCATAAATCCACAATTTATTGGATCTTGGCAAACACACCGCAAAAGAATATTACATCGAATAGATCTCCAAGAACATCGAGGAGAACATTGTATTGAGAATCAAAGAAAGAGAAGAAGCCATCTAGCTATTAACTATGGACCCGAAGGTCTGTGGTAGACTACTCAAGCTTCATTGGAGAGGTAATGGTGTTGATGTAGAAGCCCTGTGTGATCGAATCCCCCTCCGGTAGATCACCAGAAAAGGCCCCAAGATGGGATCTCACGGGTACAGAAGGTTGTACGGTGGAAAAGTGGTTTCGTGGCTCCCCTTGATGTTTTCAGGGCATAAGAGTATATATAGGCGAAAGAACTAGGTCGGTGGAGCTACGAGGGGCCCATGAGGGTGGAGGCGCGCCCTCCTGCCTCGCGGCCTCCTCGTTACATGCTCGACTTCATCTCCAAGTCTTCTAGTTTGCTTTCGGTCCAAGAAAGATCATCGCAAAGGTTCCATTCCGTTTGGACTCCGTTTGGTATTCCTTTACTGCAAAAATCTAAAATAGGCAAAAAAACAGAAACTAGCACTAGGCCCTCGGTTAATAGGCTAGTCCCAAAAATTATATAAAAGAGCATATTAAAGCCCATTAGACATCCAAAACAGATAATATAATAGCATGGAACAATCAAAAATTATAGATACGTTGGAGATGTATCAAGCATCCCCAAGCTTAATTCCTGCTCGTCCTCGAGTAGGTAAATGATAAAAACAGAATTTTTGATGTGGAATGCTACCTAACATATTTATCAATGTAATTTTTTTGTTGTGGCATGAATGTTCAGATCCATAAGATTCAAAACAAAAGTTTAGTATTGACATAAAAACAATAATACTTCAAGCATACTAACAAAGCAATCATGTCTTCTCAAAATAACATGGTCAAAGAAAGCTATCCCTACAAAATCATATAGTCTGGTTATGCTCTATCTTCATCACACAATGTATTTAATCATGCACAACCCCGATGACAAGCTAAGCAATTGTTTCATACTTTTGATGTTCTCAAACTTTTTTAATCTTCACGCAATACATGAGCGTGAGCCATGGACATAGCACTATAGGTGGAATAGAATGGTGGTTGTGGGGAAGACAAAAAGGAGAAGATAGTCTCACATCAACTAGGCGTATCAACGGGCTATGGAGATGCCCATCAATAGATATCAGTGTGAGTGGGTAGGGATTGCCATGCAATGGATGCACTAGAGCTATAAGTGTATGAAAGCTCAAAAAGAAACTAAGTGTGTGTGCATCCAATTTGCTTGCTCATGTAGACCTAGGGAATTTTGGAGGAAGCCCATCATTGGAATATACAAGCCAAGTTCTATAATTAAAAATTCCCACTAGTATATGAAAGTGACAACATAGGAGACTCTCTATCATGAAGATCATGGTGCTACTTTGAAGCACAAGTGTGGAAAAAGGATAGTAACATTGTCCCTTCTCTCTTTTTCTCTCATTTTTTATTTGTTTGGGCCTTTTCTGTTCTTCTTTTTTATGGCCTCTTTTTTTCGTCCGAAGTCTCATCCCGACTTGTGGGGGAATCATAGTCTCCATCATCCTGTCCTCACTGGGACAATGCTCTAGTAATGAAGATCATCACACTTTTATTTACTTACAACTCAAGAATTACAACTCGATACTTAGAACAAAATATGACTATGTGAATGCCTCCGGCGGTGTACCGGTGAAAGGATCGAGAAGAGGTGTCTAGAGGGGGGGGGGTGATTAGGCACTAAGTGAGAAAAGTTGCATTTTTTAATCTCTTCAAGTTTAAGTAGAGTTTTGGCACAAGTTTTAACATTCACAATACATATCAGGCAAGCATGCAAAGAGTATATGAGCAGCGGAAAGTAAAGCATGCAACTTGCAAGAAAGTAAAGGGATGGGATTGGAGTGTGCAAACGCAATTTGGAGACACGAAGATTTTTGAGACATGGTTCCGATAGGTGGTGCTATCGTACATCCACGTTGATGGAGTCTTCAACCCACGAAGGGTAACGTCTATGCGAGTCCATGGAGGGCTCCACCCACGAAGGGTCCACGAAGAAGCAACCTTGTCTATCCCACCATGGCCGTCGCCCACGAAGGACTTTCCTCACTTGGGTAGATCTTCACGAAGTAGGCGATCTCCTTCCCTTACAAACTCCTTGGTTCAACTCCACAATCTTGTCGGAGGCTCCCAAGTGACACTTAGCCAATCTAGGAGACACCACTCTCTAAGAAGTAACAAATGGTGTGTTGATGATGAACTCCTTGCTCTTGTGCTTCAAATGATAGTCTCCACAACAGTCAACTCTCTCTGACAGGATGTTGGAAGTGTAGGCACGTTCTGATGGCTCTCTCCATGAATGAAGAGTGAGTGGAGGGGTATATATAGCCTCCACACAAAATCTAACCATTACACACAACTTACCAATCTCGGTGGGACCGAATCCTGAAACTCGGTCAGACTGGTTTAGCAAATAATGTGACCGTTAGAATTTTTGGTGGGACCAACATGTCAACTCGGTGGGACCGATATGGTTAGGGTTAGGGCATAACATAATCCCGGTGAGACCGATTACAGAAACTCGGTGGGACCGATTTTGGTAATAAGCTAACCAGAGAGTTGGTCAGGAAAACTCGATGGGACCGATTCGCTCATCTCGGTTGGACCAAAATCTTACGAAGAGGAACAGAGAGTTTGCATTGTAATCTCGGTAGGACCGATTACACAAACTCGGTGGGACCGATTTTGGTAATGGATACATACAGAGAGATTGCAATCCCAACTCGGTGAGACTGAGGGAGTCCTGGATAAGGGGGTATCCGGACAGCCGGACTATATACTTTGGCCGGACTGTTGGACTATGAAGATACAAGATGGAAGACTTCGTCCCGTGTCCGGATGGGACTCTCCTTGGCGTGGAAGGCAAGCTTGGCGCTTCGGATGTAGATCTCCTCCTCTATAAACCGACTCTGTGTAACCCTAGCCCCGTCCGGTGTCTATATAAACCGGAGGGTTTAGTCCGTAGGACTCACGATCAACAATCATACCATAGGCTAGCTTCTAGGGTTTAGCCTCTCTGATCTCGTGGTAGTTCAACTCTTGTAATACTCATATCATCAAGATCAATCAAGCAGGAAGTAGGGTATTAACTCCATCGAGAGGGCCCGAACCTGGGTAAAACAAGGCAATCAGACTATTCGGCTTTATAACTCTCACAAGGACAAGTGCTGCATAGCGATGATGGCGAGGAACCCCGGTGTCCAAACACTGGAGGGCAGAAGAAATCCCCCCCCAGGTAAAAACGGTGAACATGATCTATGCCTCTCACATCCCCAAACGGGAGCGAAAGCGTGCACTCAGGGACGTCTATGCGATGGAGCCCGTCGCCCCAAAATTCAACCCATGGTCATCCTGCCCGATCACCTTTGATCGTAGGGACCATCCCACCAGCATCCGCCATGGCGGTTCAGCCGCATTGGTCCTTGACCCAATCATCGATGGATTCCACCTCACACGAGTCCTCATGGACGGCGGCAGCAGCCTGAACCTGTTTATCAGGATACAGTGCGCAAAATGGGCATCGATCCGTCATGGATCAAACCCACCAAAACAACCTTCAAAGGTGTAATTCCAGGGGTAGAGGCCCGATGCACGGGCTCAATAACACTGGAAGTGGTCTTCGGATCTCCGGATAACTTCCGAAGCGAGGAGTTAATCTTCGATATCGTCCCTTTCCGTAGTGGCTATCACGCACTACTTGGACGAACCGTGTTCGCTCGTTTTAACGCGGTACCGCACTATGCATACCTCAAGCTCAAGATGCCAGGACCTCGCGGGGTCATAACAGTTAATGGAAATACAGACCGCTCCCTCCGTACGGAAAAACATACTGCGGCCCTCGCGGCTGAAGTACAAAGCAGCCTCCTCTGAAAAACAGCCAATCCGGCAACAACATCTCTGAACACCGTCAAGCGAGTCCAGAGTAGCCCGCAACAGAACAGTCAGGCACGCCAGGAGCTCGATTAGCAATCCGGCCTCCACCCCAGCCCCATTCAAGCGGTGTTCGTACCACGCGTGCACAATTACGCGCTCAAAATACCATGGGCATAGGTGGAGGCAATATGACAATGCGGCCAGAGTGCAGTTCAGCCGCCAGGAGGCCCGCATACCTTTTTTTTCATTTTCCAGGACCCCACTTTCGGGCAACCCCTTCAGAAGAGATCGGATAACCGGACTCATTATGGAGGGGGCACCAAGGAGGCAAGAGGCTTTTGCACACAAGGGAATACTCAGGTGGTCTTCTCCAATGATCGTTATACCTGTTCTTACATACCCGCATGTAGCCTGTCCTTGGATAGGATATGCCAAATAGTCCTATTTTTTCCTGCTTAATGCATCAATTTGTACACCTACGTTTTGCCGTATTGTCCAAATAAATTGGAAGTAGTACGTAGTGTCAGCTTCTTATTGCTATCCTCATATTTTTTGTTGAATATTTATTCAATATTGCATCCATACGTTTTGGTACGGCCAGTTTGCCAGGGGCTTCTTATCAAGCCCCATACTATGGCAAGGAAAGTCCGAACACTTTCAACAGTGTGGCACCCCGAACTTATAGCATTATATGCATCAGCTCCGAATCATGTATTGGGTCAATAGTTGGGTTAGCCCGGCTCCCTTGTTTTGGTACCTTACGTTCCATTATATCGGCTAAGGTAGTGCAGGGAGAACTACTGCGATTGTGTCTCGGTTCTTTCGGACGAGCACCTCAGTAGAGAAAGCCGAAAACTGACTGTCATGATGCGGCGAGAGCTAGTCGCTGTTCGCGAGGTACCAAAACCCCTAAAGATTTTTTCCGCTTAAGGCGAGGAATTGGTTTCGTCCGATTTAGGCGTGTATAACGCCCCAGTTCGGCTTTCCGAATACTAGGGGCTTCGCCGAAATTTAAAATTGTAGACTTCTATGGTCAAGTGACAGTTTTAAAGCCGAATAGTCCGATTGCCTTGTTCGCTACGCCAAACACCTCCTTAAAGGACCAAAACTTTTGATAAAGAGTGTTTGGGTCTCCACGAACACCCCAGTACTAGTTACAAGGGGCCGGAAGCCGACGACTGGCCTACTTTTAGATTTTGATAAACGACCGCAGAGAAGGTAATATTTTAAATCAAACAAAGTGTTGCATAGCACAAATAAACCCGTTCTCATATTACACGGAAGACTTGAGTACATTCACTCAAAAATTATGTTCTTAGGACATTCATTCGCCACAAGACGAGCGCCTTTCATAACGCCATCATAATATTTCTCGGGGCAGTGATGCTCCTTGCCCTCCGGGGGTCCATCCTTCACGACCTTATGAGCGTCCAGCTTGCCCCAATGCACCTTCGCGCGGGGAAAGGCCCGTCGGGCACCCTCAATACATGCAGACTACTTGAAAACTTCTAGCTGTGGATAGGCATGCACCATCCGCTTCACCAGGCCAAAGTAGCTGCCGGACAGGGGCTCGCCAGGCCACATCCGGACTATGAGGTCCCCCATGACCTGTTCAGCCGCATTGTGGAGTTCGACCAGTTGATTCAGTTGGTCACTCAGAGGCATCGGGTGTTCAGCCCCAGTATATTGGGACCAGAACAGATTCTCCATAGAGCTCCCCTCTTCAGTGCGATAGAACTCCGCAGCATCCAAAATGCTGTGTGGCAAATCTGCGAATGCCCCTGGAGAGCTCCGGATTCGTGTAAGTAAAAGAAATGACTCCCGCACATGCTTGCTTTGCATAAAGAATGCCTTACCCTCCGCTATCTTCTTGGCCGCCTGGATTTCCTGGAGTGCCTTTTGGGCTTCGGTCTTGGCATCGGCCGCACTCTGGAGGGTCTTTGCAAGCTCAGACGCTTGCGTCTTGTAGTCACGCTCCAGGGAGCCGAACTTCTGGCCGAGCTCCTGGAGCTCCTGTTGTACCTCTCCTACCCGAGCATCTTGCTTCTCTCTCTCGATGCGCTCTGTATCTGCCTTGGCTTCGGCCGCGGACAATGCTTCCTTCAGGGCCGCCACTTCGGTCGCGGTCCCTATCAAAAGCTATGATGCTTTTTCTTAGCACCACCAACTTTTTATCTTCTATACGACATATGGACGGGGTTTTTCTCACCTTTGTTTGCCTTGAGCTGCCTCTTCACGAGGCCGAGCTCTTCTTCGGCCTGCCCCAGTTCACGCTTGAGTCCGGCAACCTCGGCCGTGCGTGCAGCGGCGGTCAGCAGCAGTGCCTGTTTGATTCATACCGACAAATACTATTAGCTTCTTACGATTTTTTAGTTGACCCTCTATTTGGCTTTTCTTTCCGAACACCGACCAGAGCATCAGGGGCTACTACCTATCAGGTGATATTTCCTCACACTTTCTTTACCTCAAAGCCTATTAGCAGGCTGGTGCAGGCTTCGGTTAATCCGCTCTTTGCGGACCGAACCTTCTCAATCACCGTACCCATAAGTGTACAGTGTTCATCCTCGATGGAAGCGCCTCGTAGCACTTCCAACAAATTATCCGATGCCTCTGGCTGGGCGGAGGTCATCGGCACGTTCGGCTCGCCCTCCTTCGCGAGGGACTGCTTACCGGAATCCAAAACCTTTGTAGGCTCCGGTGCAGAAACCGGCCGAGAGCCAGACTTACTGTGGCTCCCGTCAGCATAATCCATGGGGTTCCCATCCCCCATGTGTCCGGCGCCCGAGATTTTGCCTTGATGCGTCTCCGGAACCGTCACCTCCTCCTCTTTCATCCTCCGGGACAACACCTCGGTGTCATCCACCGGTCGTGGAGAGGTCGCCGTCGGGAGCGAATTCATCTCTGACTCATTCAGAGAGTCCTTCGAAGAGGACTCCTCGAGATCGGACCCGGCCGGACTGCATATGCGTGTTCGGCGTCATTACAAACCATGAGGTTGAAAGTCGTATGAAAGATATTATGGAATGCGGATACTTACGACCTCGCCCGGGGTTTGCCCCTGGGTAGCCATTCCACCTCACTAAAAGCGGCGGTAGTGGATTGATCTGGAAGGGACGCCTTGCCCTTCTTCGGTGTCCCGGGCTCCCCCGATGGGGCGGCCTTCCTTTTCTTCTCCTCCCTAGTGCGGGGAGGAGGCATTTCTTCATGTTCTCCCCCGTCTTCAGGGGGAGAATCTTCCTCATCGTCTTCAGATGATGACTCTATCACGGCCCTGCGCCGATGACTTTTTCAGGTCCCCGTGTCCGGCTACTTGGACCCTTTGCCCCCCTCAGTTGAGACGGCCTTCTTCTTCTTCCTCTCCTCCCCTTCGTGGGAGGAGTGCGCCTCATCCTCTTCTGGCGAGGTGTCGGGTGCGGCCTCGTGCCGAAGACCCCTTCGGGTCTCTATGGCCTTCTTTTCGGCCTTTTTCTCTGGCACCTTGTAAGGCGCCGGAACCAGCATCTCTGCCAGGAGTGCGCTTACTGGGTCCTCTGGCAATGGAGCCGGACAGTCGATCCGCTCCGCCGTCTCCACCCTCTCCTGTTCGGTCAGCAAGGTGACTTAAAAAACCTCCCCTGAAAGTACTAAGGGAACGTCTCGTAAATAGTCAAGGGACTTACCGGACTGTCAAGGCGCGTTGCGCTAAACCCCAGTCCTCGGAACGGGGAGGAGGGACTTCACTGGTCTTGAACAGAACCTTCCAGATTTCTTTGTGCGTTGTGTCAAAGAGCTCTAGCAGCATCTGGTGTTCGGCCGGGTCGAACTCCCACATATCAAACGCCCGTCTTTGACATGGGAGAATCCGGCGAATGAGCATGACCTGGACCATATTGACAAGCTTGATCTTCTTGTCCCTCATACTTCTGAGGCAGGTCTCGAGTCCGTCAGCTCCGTGGGTTCGCCCCAGGCCACGTGGGGATTCCAGATCTGAATTTGGGGTCCGCCACCCAGTTGGCGTCGCGCGGCTCGGTGATGTAGAACCACCCTGATTGCCACCCCTTTATGGACTCCACAAAGGAGCCCTCGGTCAATTTAACATTGGGAATTTTGCCCACCATGGCGCCTCCGCACTCCGCCTGTTGGCCGCTCATGATCTTCAGCTTCACGCAGAAGATTTTCAGCCACAGGCCGAAGTGAGGCTTGATGCAGAGGAAGGCCTCGCACACGACAATGAACGCCGAGATGTTGAGGACGAAATTCGGGGCCAGATCGTGAAAATCTAGCCCGTAGTAGTACATAAGCCCGCGGACAAAAGGGTGGAGTGGAAACCCTAGTCCACGGACGAAGTGAGGGAGAAATACCACTCTCTCCCGAGGCTTCGGCGTAGGGGTAATTTGTCCCTTTGTTGGAAGCATGTGCGTGATATTAGCGGCCAGGTATCCGGCTTCCCGAAGCTTGGTAATGTTCTCCTCTGTGACAGAGGAGGAAATCCACTTGCCTCCCGCTCCGGACATGCTGCGGTCTTGCGGAGAAGGTCAGAACTTGGGTGCTGGAGCTAGAGGGTGCGAGAACGGATGAGCGAAGGAAGAAGAAGGCGTGGGTGAAAACGGGAGATTCCTGCCCCTTTATAGAGGCGATGTGAATGTGCACCTCCCCACTTGCCTCTCAAAATTTCTTATTTTTCCAGGCGCCTCGATTAATGGAGCTGGTTGGGTTACCCATACCCGCATTAATGGAGATCCCGTGATAAGGGGACACAATCTCTGCTTTGACAAGACGTGCCAAAGAAACCGCCTCGCGATGTGTGCGGAAGCAGGTTGAAGGAAACGGTTTGAATAAAAACCGGACCGTGGCGTGGTGTCGCTTTTCGAAGAATTGTCAGTAGGTTGAATCTGTGGATTATTATTATTCTCTCTACGGTGGTATATGGAAGGATTATCTTGCAGAGCCGGACACGGTCCCTGTGTTCGGAATTAACTTTGGAGTATTCGGAGATGGAACCCGCCTCGCAATGCCAAAGACAATCTACGCGCCGGACATATCGTCATTGAAGCCTGGTTCAGGGGTTACTGAGGGAGTCCTGGATAAGGGGGTATCCAGACAGCCGGACTATATACTTTGGCCGAACTGTTGGACTATGAAGATACAAGATGGAAGACTTCGTCCCGTGTCCGGATGGGACTCTCCTTGGCGTGGAAGGCAAGCTTGGTGATTCGGATGTAGATCTCCTCCTCTGTAAACCGACTCTCTCTAACCCTAGACCCCTCCCGTGTCTATATAAACCGGAGGGTTTAGTCCGTAGGACTCACGATCAACAACCATACCATAGGCTAGCTTCTAGGGTTTAGCCTCTCTGATCTCGTGGTAGATCAACTCTTGTAAGACTCATATCATCAAGATCAATCAAGCAGGAAGTAGGGTATTACCTCCATTGAGAGGGCCCGAACCTGGGTAAAACATCGTGTCCCCAGTCTCCTATTACCATTAGCCTTAGACGCATAGTTCAGGACCCCCTACCCGAGATCCGCCGGTTTTGACACCGACAGAGACCGAGATCTCTATCGGTGAGACCGACTTGATTAGGGTTTGTGGCAGTGGCTATGACATCACAACTCGGTAGCGCCGGATAGAAAGAATTGGTGGGGCCGAGTTTGACTTTTGGTTTGGGACATATGTGGATGTGAGAAAGTGGTTGAGGGCTTTGGAGCATATCAGTAAGCACTTTGAGCAAGCAAGCCATTAAGCAACACCTCATCCCCTCTTGATAGTATTGGCTTTTCCTATAGACTCAATGTGATCTTGGATCACTAAAATAGAAAATGTAGAGTCTTGTGCTTTGAGCTTGAGCCAATCCTTTGTCCTTAGCATCTTGAAGGGGTTCCATATCCTCTAGTCCATGCCACTCCATTGTTGAACTTATCTGAAACATACTAGGTAAAGGTATTAGTCCAACAAGAGATATATTAACATAAATTACCAAAATCACCCAGGGAGCACTTGTGCTTTCAATCTCCCCCTTTTTGGTAATTGATGACAACATACATCAAAGCTTTAGATAAAGATATAGAGAATAGCAAGTAAAGCTTTGGAAAGACATGTAACATGCATAGGCTCCCCCTACATGTATGCAATCATGTACATATGGAAAATAGGAGAATGTGAATGCATAAGCATTACAGAGTAAGCAATGTGTTACATGTATCTTGGCTATATACATCAGAGAAAAATATGTGAATATGGAAAATGTACCTTCATGCTCATGAGTCCTTGCAAACAGTATGCACATCAGCAAGAATTCCTCATACACATGACTGTGATGCATATACTTACCTTGTGGTCTTGAGTTGGCTTGGGATAGAATGAACCTGCATAAACAAGGTTAGATAACACAGATGCACCTACTAGCCAGAGCAAACAAAAGAAACCACAAGAGTACCAAGATTGGGATGACATGTAGAGTGTGAGTACTGAGTACTCCATTGATATAGACATGTCCCGAAAGGTAAAGATGTGCAATGAATTCAAGGATTTCCTTCCCTTAGATGTCTTGCTCCCCCTGAATCTAGCATGGGATACTTGGAGAAGATAGGGAACAGAAAATCGGAGCTCAAAGAAAAGTAACAGAGCTAATGCAAACAAACAAATATGAACATGTCTTTTCCCTCTTAAAGACATGTGACTTCTCTCCTCTTGAACACCAAGCATCTGGGGTCCTTGAAGATTACTCTCTCTCCCCTTGAGTATTCTCTCCCCCTATAGATATGATTAAGCTTTGATGTGATCTCTCTCTCCCCCTTTGGCATCAATTTCCAAGAAGGGTTCTTCTGGATTTGGTCCTTTGATGTGTTACAAATGGGTTTGGTCCTTGAGGCACAAAACAAACCAGCAAGGTGAAAGTGATGCTGGTAGAGGACAAGAATCATTGAGTGGAGCTGGATAAAAAGAATACGGGAACAAGTGGCAAGATGTCTTTCTTGTGGTGAAATCGGTGGTACCGCGTTGTGTGCTTCAGTGGCACCGAAAAATTTCGGTTGGACCGAACACAATGGACCGGTGTGACCGAGTTCATGACAGAGAGAACACTTGCCACCTCAGTCCACTAGACAAGTAAGATCTCACAAGGATTTGCAAGGAATTTAACGAAGGATTTGCAAAGAATTGGATGCGAGGAATACAGAACACAAAGAGAAAGGAAAAGAAATCTAGATGAAGTTTTTTTTAAAACAAATATGCATGAGACAAATGCAAGAGCATAGAAAAGAACACGAGAGAACTTCATCTAGAATTGGTCGGCGACAAAGTCACCTATGTTAGAGTAAATTGATGTAGGAGTCAAGTGAGATCACTTGATCATAGGTCATACTCATCGTTTAAGTAATTGAGCACAACATGAACCGGCGGCAATGTATTCCACTTTCGCTGTTGATAAGGATACCGAGTTTTGTTTCTTGGAGGACCAAGATACAAGAGATCTACCAAGAAATTGACAAGTACCCGAAGTGGACTTTCTATTAACATTGTCACCGGCATAGTCCAAGTTGGAGTAGCCAACAATATCAAAAGAAGACCTCTTAGGATATCAAATGGCAAAATTTGGTGTATGTATTAAGTATCTCACTATTATTTTCACAGCCTTAAGATGACATTCTTTGGGGGATGCTTGATACCGTGCACACATGCACACACTTAGCATAATATCGGCACGTGAAGCACATAGATATAAAAATGAACCAATCATAGAGCGATAAACCTTTTGATCAACCGGTTCACCATCTTTCGTCAAATCAAGATGTCCACTAGTAGGCATGGGTGTAGTCATACCTTTGCATTCTTGCATATTGATCTTCTTGAATAAGTCCTTGGTGTACTTCATTTGAGAGACAAAGGTACCTTCCTTAGTTTGCTCCGACTTGAGTGTAGCCTTGGGCGAGGAGACGTGCTTTGTTGTGAAGTACTTCTCCATCTTCATCTTGCTTGTTGCGAAACACCCATTTGGTACCGATGATGTTGTGGTTGTTGTCGGGCATCTCTACCAATGTCCAAACTTGATTTCTATCAAAGTTGTGTAGCTCTTCATGCATGGCATTTATCCAATCCAGATCTTCCAATGCTTCTTCAACCTTCATGGGTTCAATGCTAGAGATGAATGAATAGTGTTCACAAAAGTAAGCTAAACTAGTTTGAGAGCGAGTGATTCTCCCGGTTTGGATATTGTCGGTGTCAAAACCGGCGGATCTCGGGTAGGGGGTCCCGATCTATGCGTCTCAGGCTGATGGTAACAGGAAGCAAGGGACACAATGTTTACCCAGGTTCGGGCCCTCTCGATGGAGGTAAAACCCTACTTCCTGCTTGATTAATATTGAAGATATGAGTAGTACAAGAGTAGATCTACCACGAGATCGTAGAGGCTAAACCCTAAGAGCTATCCTATGATGGTATGATTGTAATTGTGATCGTCCTTCTAAGGACCATCCTCTCCGGTTTATATAGACACCGGAGAGGGCTAGGGTTTACATGGAGTCGGTTACAAGGAAGGAAATATAATATCCGGATCGTCAAGCTTGTCTTCCACGCAAAGGAGAGTCGCATTCGGACACGGGCCGGAGTCTTGTGTATTGTATCTTCACGCTTCAATAGTCCGGATGATGTATGTAGTCCGGCTCTCCGGATACCCCCTAATCCAGGACTCCCTCAGTAGCCCCTGAACCAGGCTTCAATGACGATGAGTCCGGCGTGCAGTCTTGTCTTCGGCATTGCAAGGCAGGTTACTCCTTCCAAATACTCCAAGGTTATTATCGAACATGTAGGCCGTGTTCGGATCTGCAAGATGATCTTCACATACCGTCGTAGAGATAGCGATATTTCACAAATGTACTCTGCTGACAACTTTCTAGACATTGCGACATGTCATCAAGGTTGGGTCATTATCCGAGCCGTTTTCACACCTCCAGCCTCATCGTATATCGCGAGGTGGTTTCCTTGGCATGTCTTGTCGAAGCAAAGATCATGTCCCCTTATCACGGGATTCTCATTAATACGGGCATGGGTAATCCAACCGCACCACTAATCGTGGCAAGTGGGAGGTGAGCGGGTTCCACCAGGCAAGTGGGGAGGCGCAAAAAGCTTTTACCACCTCTTATAAAGAGATAAGGTCTCTTCCTCTTTACCCACGCCTTCTCCTTCCGCTAAATCATTCCCCTCTGCTCGAGCCCTAACGCCCAAGCACTCTCCCTTTCCATTGAAGAGAGGTTTTCCATAGATGTCTGGATCCGGAGCAGGAGGCAGATTGATGTCCTCGATCGTCCGGGAGAAGGATATCAAGAAGCTCCGGGAAGCCGGGTATCTGGCCAAAAAGAATGGCCACCGTCTCCCACCGGCGGGACCGGTTGTCCCTACTCCGGAGCCTCACGAGAGAGTCGTGTTCCTTCCCCATTTTGTCTGCGGGCTCGGGTTTCCCCTCCACCCATTTGTACATGGAGTCATATATTACTACGGGATTGATTTTCATGATCTTTCCCCCAACTCCTTTCTCAATATCTCGACGTTCATTGTCGTATGCGAGGTGTTCCTCCGGATTCCGCCTCACTTCGGCCTATGGCTGAAGATTTTCAATGTGAAGCCCAAGGTGGTGAGCGGCGAACATGCCGAGTGCGGCGGTGCCATGGTGAGCAAGATGCCCAAGGTCGTTTGGCCAAAGGGCACTTTCAACGACTCCGTCAAGGAGTGGCAGCAACAGTGGTTTTATATCACCAAACCGCGCGGCAAAAAGTGGGCTGCAGCTCCTGAATTCAGATCCGGAGCTCCACTACGGCTCACGTCCTGGCCCAAGAAGGGCCCGAACTAGTCCTCATCCAATGAGCTGTCACTGCTCCAGACGCGTGTTCAGAGCATGGTAGACAAGGACGTCAAACTCGTCGACGTAGTCCAGGTGATGCTAGTTCGCCTGGTTCTCCCTTGCCAGCGTCGAGCTTGCACTTTGTTGGAGTTCAACCCAACCGAGCACCAAACCCTTCGGGAGCTCTATGATTCCTCCCACGAGGATATCTGGAAGGTGCTCTTCAAGTCCGGCAAATCATGGCTGGACTCCGCCGAAGACCGGGGATACCAATTATCCCGTTCTGCAAGCCCGGTAAGTTACAACCACGCCTTGTCCATCCATGCTTCAACCGGCATGTCATGAGGGAAAATTTTAATCGTGCTTCGTCAGGACCTCAGGGATGGATAAAGAAGGTGGAGCGGATACAATGTCCTGCCGCGCTGCCGGAGGAACCGGCCGGACCTCTTCTAACGAAGATGCTGGTCCCTGCGCCTTACGAGGCGCCAAAGAAGGAGGCCTCCAAGAAGGTCAAGAAGACCCGAAATGGCCTCCATTGCCGCGAGGCTTCGGACGCCAAATCCGAAGGCTCCAGCGACGCTCCTTCTTCCAAAGACGAAGAGGAGGAAGCAGAGGAGGACGAGCCTCGCTCTGAAGGCGGGAAAAAGCGTGCAGCTTCTCCGTCCCTGGAGGCCGAATCGCCCAAGAGGGGGAGAGGTTCCCATCCAGAGGCATCCACCCCGGTTGCCGATAACAGCTCGGAGTGGGATCCCGAGGCCTAGCCCCTGGGAAAATCGTAAGTAACCGAAATCCGAATACGCCTATATATCCAGGGTCGTCTGGGTACAGTAGTTTTGACTGTCGCCACATCTCGTATAGCCCGGCAAGGTCTCCTACCGGACAGTCCTCGTCGGAGGATTCGTTGAGCTCGGATGCTGTGGCGAGCGAGACGCCTCCGGGGACTCCTTTTCCAAAGTCCAGGCGCGACACCGAGGTGTCGTCTCAAAGAGACTCAGAGCCGGATAAGGTTCTGGAGGCCTCTAAGGCTCCAGGATCGGGCGAGAGGACACATTCCACGGAGGGAGGTTTGACAACTCCGCCGGCAACCTCTGTCTATGCAGAGCTGCCGGGCGGTCTATCGATAGCGTTAAAGAACGCGTCTGTCATCGATGAACATCGGACCCTTACGGGTACGGTGGTTGGAAAGATTCAGGCTGCCGAAAGCGGGCTGAATGAGTCCTGTCTTGGCCTTATAAAGGCTTTTGAGGTATGGTTTCTAAGGAACCTTTGAAGAATCATCATGATATGAGGAGTAGCCCTTGATACACTGTCCGCCAAAAGAGAGCCGGGCAGGGGATCAAACCCTCTTTTGTAGTGGGAACCTTTGTTTAATGATGTATATCCCTTTGTTTGAAAAACAGGCGTCTGCGAAGAAGACGGCCGCTCATGATGCAGAAGTGTCCGAACTGAAGCGAAGCCTGGAATGGGCCGAGGAAGAACTTGGCCGTGTGAACAAGCAGTTAGATGAGAAGCAAGGTATGTTTAAACATTGTCTTGCATTGGGCACGAATGAATAAGTGTGCCTATCAAAAAGTATTTATGTTGTACGCCCTAGGAGCGAGTGCCGAATATGAGGCGCTGAAGAAGGAAGTGGCAGATGACCACAACAAGGCTGCCGCCGAACAGGCGCTTTGTGAAAAACACAAGGCCCGGGTTATCACAGCTGAGCGGGAGCTCTAGGAGGTTGTGAAGAAAAGCGAGAGCTTGGAGCAAAGTCTAGTAGGGAAAGAATCCGAACTCGCCAAAGCTCTCGAAGCCGCGGAAGATGCTCGGGAAGAAGCCCGAGGTGCTGTACAGGACATTCAGGAGGCCCGGAAAGTTGTGGCTGGTAAGGCCTATTGTATTTATGGCTATTATTACGTGATAGTGGGGGGGAGGGGACTCTAAGCGGCTAGCTGAATCTTGATTTTACAGGGGCATTTGCGGATCTGCCTCGCAGCATATCAGATGTTGCCCAATTTTACCAGACCGAGGAGAGGGAGTCTGCGGAGAGGAACTTATGGTCACAGTATTTGGCGCCGAACTATCCAGTGCCTTTTATCGATCAGCTGAAGCAGCTGGTCGAACTGCACCAGACGGCCGAACTAGCCATGAAGGACTTGGTTATCCGGCTGTGGCCTGCAGAGCCAATTCCAAGCAGTTACTTTGGACTCGTAAAGCGGATTGTGGGTGTAACACCCCGGATTCGTTGCGCCAGGTGTCTTCCAGTTATTCGTCGCTGTTGCCATGTCATTTGCTTGCGTGTTGCATTTTGCCATGTCATCATCTGCATTTCATCCGCATGTTTTTCAAAACTTGCATCCGTTCGGGTTCTCCCGGTTCTCTCCGTTGTCCGTTCGGAGTCCAGACCTCTCGCGCGCGCCCATCGTCCCCTCTCAGACCTTGTTGTTGTGAGTGGGTGTTAAAATTTCTCGGAATGGCCCTAGGTTTGCCAAGAGGCCTTGGTACACCACTGGTAGACCGCCTGTCAAGTTTTGTGCCATTTGGAGGTCGTTTGATACTCCAACGGTTAACCGGGTAACCGCAAAGGCCTCTTTTGTGTGCAGCACAACACCCCTTCCAAAGTGGCCCAAAACCCATCCTAACCCCCTCCATGCTCTCGGTCGTTCGATCACGATCGTGTGGGCAAACACCGTGCCTCATTTGGAGTCTCCTAGCTCCCAGAATCTATAAATATGTGCCTCCCCCCGAAATTCACGGACGAAACCCTAGCCTTCTTCCTCCTCCCGCCGACGGACACGTCCACCCGCCGCCCGGACATGTCTGATCCCATCGGACGCAACTCCGCCGCCGCCCGCAGCCTATGGCACGCCACCACGTGTCGCCTCGTGCCGCCGCAGCCCGCCGGGGTCCGACCGCGGCCTGCCCGGGCCGGATCTGG
>NC_057807.1:381138336-381145655 GCF_018294505.1 Triticum aestivum
GCCGCCGTGGTCGCCGGCCGGAGCGACCCCGCCGCCGCGACCTCTTCCACGCCACCGTCCAGGGAGCTCACCGGAGCCCCGCCGCCTCGTTCCGCGGACGCCACCGCCACCTTGCGCGCCCCGTGTCGCTCGCCGGAGCAGCGCCCCCTCGTCCGCTTTGGTCGCCGCCCCTCGCCGACGCCGCCTCCCATCGCCCTCGCCTCCAACTCCGGCCGTCGCCCTCGCCGGAGCTCTCGCCGGAGCCGCCGGACCCGTCGCCCCAGATCGGGACGAGATCCACCAGGATCACATCCAAGCGCCCACACCCGACCCGGATCTCTCCGTCCCGCACGACCGCGTCCAGTTTCGGAGGTTGAATTTCCCTAAGTCCACGTAATTTTGCATATTTTTAGCCCCTGCTCATCGCATCATAACTCCGCATCCCTGGCTTCGTTTTGGGCGTGTAGCATATCAAATTGTTCATCTCAACGAGTACTTCATTTCATTCCACTGCATCATGTTCATTTGAGTCCATCTTGATGCCTGAATCATCATTGCAAGAGTGCTATATAATGTTGTCTGCTGTGTGTTAACAGAACATGTTCATTTGTCATTTTTGCCATGTTTGATATGTGCATCCTATGAGGTTGATGTCTACATGTGTTTTGTGCTACATCATGCCATCCTTACAGGGGTGTATGCCATGTATTTTTGTGATCAATGTGGTGAATAGCACAAGCATGCAAACTAGGCTTCGTGATGTTGCTGATTTCAGTCCCTGTTCTGCTGTTATTTTTATGCCATGTAAACTTGATGCTACAGAGATATCCAAGCATATTTTAAGATACTTCAGTAAGGATGTTTTGAACATATGGTTATTATCTATCCATTCATGCCCCTGTTTGCAATTATGGAGTAGTCTAGCATGTCATTTTCTTGCTCTACTTTTGCTAGAAAATGTTTCCTGGCAGATTGTTTACATACTATTCAATTTGGCCAAGGTTGTTGTAGTTGATCCTTGCATTCTATGAACTTATTCTTGCCTTGGTTAGTTTCATCAACATGTCTTCTTGCTCATGCTATGCTTATCTTGTCATGCAATGACTTGTGGTGAGTGAATCGAGCTCGTGAAGTAGGGTACTTGCTGTTACTATTTTGCTAGGCTGAATCTATTATTTGGTGATGCTATGTAAACCTGCTGCTACAAGTCATTATATGCATATTCTGGAGATGTTCACTAAGGGTATTTTGTTATACATGTTATGCTCTAACCATCCATGCCCCTGGTTGCATTTATAGCCTGCTTTAGCTTGTTGTAATATTGCTCCAAAGTTGCTAAATAATGTTGCTGTCAGCCTGTTAACATTAAGTTCAGTTTTGCCATGTGTTTTGCTAGTGATCCATGTACCCTATGAACTTTATCTTGCCATGCTTAGCTTCATAAACATGTCTTCTTACTGTTGGTTGCCTTGCCATGCCTTGTATTGCTCTGTGGTGAGTGGTACAAGCTCACCAACATGCCTTCTTTTTGTTGTTTCTGCCATGTATGAATCTGTCATATAACTTGCCATGTTTACATGGGTGCCATCATATTTTCTGATCCTTTTTGGCTCATTGTCAGTAAGGGACTTTTGTTATATGCAATTAGTAGATTCATTCCATGCCTTTGTTTGCCATGATAAGTTCCTGTAGCATGTTGTTTGATAGCTCTAAACATTGCAACCTGATCTTATTTCTGCAAAGTCTGAAACTGTTATTATTTGCAATCTTGCCATGTGTGTTTGAGCATGTTCTAGTGATTTCTGGAGATAGCTCAGTGTTCATGTTTTGTTATGCTTTAATTGTACATCATGTCCATGCCTTTTGATTTCTTGTTGAAGTCCTGTAGCATGTTGTTTTGATGCTTGCAATATGCCTAGTTGCTATTTTGGACAGATTGTTGCTATAACTTGTTTCATGTGCGTGTGTTGAACCGTTGCTCCGTTTTGAGTGTGCTCTATATGAAACTTGCTTAGAATTGCATGTAGTTTCAAATTATCATGTCGCATCCATGTTTTGAGAGTATTTGCTTGATGTTTGTATGCATTTTGCATCAATGCCATGTTTAAGTTGTTTTGCTCATATCTTCTAGGCCGTAGCTCCGAACTAAATGAACTTTATATGTAACTTGACTAGAATCTCGTGTAGATCATTTTGGTGCATCTTAACTTGCTGTTTAACAACTTGAACATAAGGTTTGTTCAGATCTGGACCAATTTCGAAATTTGCATATGAGGACTTACCGGAATTGTTATATGTTGTTCCCGTCCTCATTTAAACTTGCCTTGATGTGTTGCTCTTGTTTGCATCAACTCTAGCCATGAGTAGCTTCATGTAGTCTTGTCTTGCATCATACTTGTTTGTGCATCATGTTTTGTCTATGTGTGGTGTGTTTACCATGTTGTGTGCTTCTTCTCGATAGTTCCCATTTCGTTGCGATCGTGAGGATTTGTTCGTCTACACTTGGTTCGTCTTCGTGGGTTCATCCGTTCGTCTTCTTCATGGACTCGTTCTTCTTCCTTGCGGGATTTCAGGCAAGATGACCGCTACCCTGGATCTCACTACTATCATTGATATGCTAGTTGTTTCGTTCTATCGCTATGCTGCGTTTCCTATCACCTGTTCTTCAATGCCTCCCCAAAATGCCATGAACCTCTAACCTTTGACACCCCTCCTAGCAAACTATTGATTGGCTATGTTACCGCTCTGCTCAGCCCTCTTATAGCGTTGCTAGTTGCAGGTGAAGTTGAAGATTGCTCCATGGTGGACAGGATTATGTTGGGATATCACAATATCTCTTATTTAATTAATGCATCTATATACTTGGTAAAGGGTGGAAGACTCGGCCTTATGCCTGGTGTTTTGTTCCACTCTTGCTGCCCTAGTTTCTGTCATACCAGTGTTATGTTCCCGGATTTTGCGTTCCTTACGCGGTTGGGTGATTTATGGGACACCCTTGACAGTTCGCTTTGAATAAAACTCCTCCAGCAAGGCCCAACCTTGGTTTTACCATTTGCCTCACCACCACCTACTTTTCCCTTGGGAGTCGCTCTCTCGAGGGTCATCTTTATTTTAGCCCCCCGGGCCAGTGCTTCTCTAAGTGCTGGTCCGAACCGAGTAGACTGCGGGGCCCCCTCGGGGAAACTCGAGGTCTGGTTTTACTCGAAGGATGTCTCTTCCAGTGTTGCCCTGAGAACGAGATATGTGCAGCTCCTATCGGGATTGTCGGTGCATCGAGCGGCTTTGCTGGTCTTGTTTTACCATTGTCGAAATGTCTTGTAAACCGGGATTCCGAGTCTGATCGGGTCTTCCTAGGAGAAGATATATCCTTTGTTGATCGCGAGAGCTTATCATGGGCTAAGTTGGGACACCCCTGCAGGGTATAAACTTTCGAAAGCCATGCCTGCGGTTATAGGCAGATGGGAATTTGTTAATGTCCGGTTGTAGATAACTTGACACCAGATTCGAATTAAAACGCATCAACCGCGTGTGTAGCCGTGATGGTCTCTTCTCGGTGGAGTCCGGGAAGTGAACACGGTTTTTGGGTTATGTTTGACGTAAGTAGGAGTTTAGGATCACTTCTTGATCATTGCTAGCTTCATGACCGTTCCGTTTGCTCTCTTCTCGCTCTTATTTGCGTATGTTAGCCACCATATATGCTTAGTCGCTGCTGCAACCTCACCACTTTACCCCTTCCTTTCCCATTAAGCTTTGCTAGTCTTGATACCCATGGTAATGGGATTGCTGAGTCCTCGTGGCTCACAGATTACTACAACAACAGTTGCAGGTACAGGTTATGCGATGATCTTGATGCGAGAGTGATGTTTGCTTGTTTTGGAGTTCTTCTTCTGCTTCTTCTTCGATCAGGGATAGGTTCCAGGTCGGCAGCCTGGGCTAGCAGGGTGGATGTTGTTTGAGTTTCTGTTAGTGTCTCATCCATAGTCGGATGTTGATCTTATGTATGATGATGTTGTATTCGTGTGGCATAGTATGCCTTTTGTATGTATCCCCATCTATTATGTAATGTTGATATAATGATATCCACCTTGCAAAAGTGTTTCAATATGCGGTTCTATCCTTGGTGGGACCTTCGAGTCTCTTTAGGATAGTATCGCATATTGGGCGTGACAAGTTGGTATCAGAGCCTCGACCGACCTTAGGAGCCCCCCTTGTTTGATCATGTAGTTTGGCCATTGTTGAGTCTAGAAGAAAACTGTTTTGGAGTCTAGTTATATAGGAGAGTAGGACTTCTTTTTACTCCTCAGCCCCTTCGTCGCTCTGGTGAGGAATCTTGACGTAGGTGTTTTGAATTACTCCTCTTCCCTTTCAAACGTTCTTTAGGATCACGCAGTTGGTTTTCCGATCGTTGGTTCTCAGCTCTTTTCATCCGGTGCATTTCTCATCAAGTCGACTCGACCCTCTTCATCTTTGCAAGTTCAATCCTCAGTTTGCTCTCAACGAAGTTATTTCTCTATCCTCAGTTGTTTTCTTTTCCCACCCGCCCACCCCTTTTCCTTCTCGGAGCGGGACCCCGTAATCGAGTATCCATCCTACTCGTGCGAAGTCTTTGCCTTCTTTCCTCAATGATCTCAACCAGTGCTTTGTCTTCTAGTTATTCATAGGTTCCCCCCTCCAAGTTGCATTTGTTTTTCCTGCCCTCCCACCCTTTTTCTTCCCGGAGCCTGAGTCTGCTTCGAGCATCAATTTCATTTCGTGTGGAGCTTCTTCAGTCTTCCCTCAATTATTTCTACCGGTGAATCCTCGTCTCGTTCGCCATTCTTCATCTCTTTTTCTTCTTCGGTGGTTTCAATTCTAATTTTGGTAGTGATTACATTCTTTTCCTTGGATCAAGTGTTCTCCTTGCTCGTTCGTCTCTCGCCAGTTTATCCTTCCGGAGTGTTCAAGTCATCTCAGAAGATCCGTCTGTATTTGAATTAATTCGAGGTTGTCTCCTTATTCAAATATTTCAATCGTTCCGGTGCATCATTTATCTGTTCAACAATCCTTTCCAACGGTGTTATCTCTTCAGTGGGCCCTAACCCACAGGTCTTTTCCCAGGATCTTACCTGACTCTTCTAATTCCCCCGGAGTTATTCTCAATTATTTTCAAGTGTGACGTAAGAATGAATTTCATCAGCCAGATGCCATCTCCAAGATCGCTTTCAAATTCTTTTCATCTCGGGTTCTACCTTTCCTCTTTTTCATTATTCTGGAGTTTCTCAACAATTTCGGTGGTGTTTCTCGTCGTCTTTCTCGGCTTTGAAGACCGAAGAAGAGTTCGTCTTAGACCTTGTCCGTTCTCTCGAAGTTTCGTGGTTCTAGCTTCATATTATCCTCTCAAATTATTCCATTTGTCAGATATTCCTTTTCTCAACCATCCGGAGTTTGTCAGGAGTTGATTTATGTTTCATTTCACCGGAGACCATCGTTCCAGAAGAATTCTTCGTCCTCAGATTTCAGTTACCGTTATCCGATTATCCCGGTGCTCCGTTCAAGTGTTCTTTAATCAGCTCATGATCTCTTCGTTCTTTTGCATCTAAATCCCCTCAAGCATATTTGTTCTTCTAATCCTTCCCGGTGATTCATTCTCTTTCATCAGTCATTTTCGAATTCTTATGGTGGTCTCTTCAGATTCTTTCCTTGGTTATCATATTAATTCATTCGTTCTTTTAATCCTACCGGTGGTTCATGAAGACCTTCTCAAGTTTATGCTATATCTCTCTTAGTCCTCTTTCAACGGGAATAAGTAGTATGCCAAATCCATTGCTTGTCATCAATTTAATTTTATGAAGGATAATCATACAATAAATCTTATTCTGATTTCATCCAAGTGAGTAATCCCTTCCTTCGGAGTTTGTTCTTGGTGAATAAATTCTAGTTCCAAGTGTTTTCATCTTTTCTTTTCCGGAGTTCAAAATTTCCTCGGCCATCTCGTCGGAACGTCCATCTAAAGCATCGCAAGCTTTAATCTTATTCTTTCATCCTTCATTCTATCTCATTGTCCTTTTTTCACCGGAGTTCTTCATGGTGGTTCTTCATGATTTAATTCATTCTTCAAGAATTCATCAAGATTCTTGTTGGTAGAGTTCAAGTATCTTTGTTCTCGCGTCTCGAAGTGCAATTAATTCTCCGTATTCTTTTGAAGTGGAGTTTTGCATTTCTTCGTTCTTCTAAGCTATCCAATCATTTCAATTTCTGGCCGGTTATCACCTTATGATCTTGAGATGTTACCTATAAGACCACAACAAGCTTATTCTTTTCGTTGTTGATTTTCTCAACAACTCCATTCAATCCTTCCTTCTAAGTTCTTTTCATTCCACTCTTTCAATTCTTCCGGAGGCATTGCTTTGTGCATCTCATCAAGTGACATCACATCTTGTGAAGTTCATGTTCTATTCCTTCCATTTTCAGTCAGAGTGCTGCCTAAATTCTTCCATTCTTATTCCTTTCCTATCTTGTTCTAACCTGAGTGTTTTTAGAGTCTATCTGATTCCGTGAGCTTTCGATTCTTGTCATTCTCGTCGTTTCTCTCTTCTTCTCGAGTGCTCTCGATTCTTTGCTTCTTCTCTTGAGTTCTTGCTTCACCTCTTCCTCTTTCCCATCCGTCTCAGTCCTAAGATCTCGGAACGAGATCACTTGTTAGTGGAGGAGTGTTGTAACGCCCTGGATTCGTTGCGCCAGGTGTCTTCCAGTTATTCATCGCTGTTGCCATGTCATTTGCTTGCGTGTTGCACTTTGCCATGTCATCATCTGCATTTCATCCGCATGTTTTTCAAAACTTGCATCCATTCGTGTTCTCCCGGTTCTCTCCGTTGTCCGTTCGGAGTCCAGACCTCTCGCGCGCGCCCGCCGTCCCCTCTCAGACCTTGTTGTTGTGAGTGGGTGTTAAACTTTCTCGGAATGGCCCGAGGTTTGCCAAGCGGCCTTGGTACACCACCGGTAGACCGCCTGTCAAGTTTCGTGCCATTTGGAGGTCATTTGATACTCGAACGGTTAACTGCGTAACCGCAAAGGCCTCTTTTATGTGCAGCCCAACACCCCTTCCAAAGTGGCCCAAAACCCATCCTAACCCACTCCATGCTCTCGGTCGTTCGATCACGATCGTGTGGGCGAAAACCGTGCCTCATTTGGAGTCTCCTAGCTCCCAGAATCTATAATATGTGCCTCCCCCCGAAATTCACGGACGAAACCCTAGCCTTCTTCCTCCTCCCGCCGACGGACATGTCCACCCGCCGCCCGGACATGTCCGATCCCACCGAACGCAACTCCGCCGCCACTTGCAGCCTATGGCACGCCGCCAC
>NC_057807.1:381146413-381205077 GCF_018294505.1 Triticum aestivum
CGCTCGCCGGAGCAGCGCCCCCTCGTCCGCTCCGGTCGCCGCCCCTCGCCGCCGCCGCCTCCCGTCGCCCTCGCCTCCAACTCCGGCCGTCGCCCTCGCCGGAGCTCTCGCCGGAGCCGCCGGACCCGTCGCCCCGGATCGGGACGAGATCCACCAGGAGCCCATCCAAACGCCCGCGCCCGACCAGGATCTCTCCGTCCCGCACGACCGCGTCCAGTTTCGGAGGTTGAATTTCCCTAAGTCCCCGTAATTTTGCATGTTTTTAGCCCCTGTTTATCGCATCATAACTCCGCATCCCTGGCTTTGTTTTGGGCGTGTAGCATATCAAATTGTTCGTCTCAATGAGTGCTTCATTTGATTCCACTGCATCATGTTCATTTGAGTCCATCTTGATGCCTGAATCATCGTTGCAAGAGTGCTATATAATGTTGTCTGCTGTCTGTTAACAGAACATGTTCAATTGTCATTTTTGCCATGTTTGATGTGTGCATCCTATGAGGTTGATGTCTACATGTGTTTTGTGCTACATCATGCCATCCTTACAGGGGTGTATGCCATGTATTTTTGTGAACAATGTGGTGAATAGCACAAGCATGCAAACTAGGCTTCGTGATGTTGCTGATTTCAGTCCCTGTTCTGCTGTTATTTTTATGCCATGTAAACTTGATGCTACAGAGATATCCAAGCATATTTTGAGATAATTCAGTAAGGTTGTTTTTAACATATGGTTATTATCTATCCATTCATGCCCCTGTTTACAATTATGGAGTAGTCTAGCATATCATTTGCTTGCTCTACTTTTGCTAGAAAATGTTTCCTGGCAGATTGTTTACATGTTATTCAATTTGGCCAAGGTTGTTGTAGTTGATCCTTGCATTCTATGAACTTATTCTTGCCTCGGTTAGTTTCATAAACATGTCTTCTTGCTGATTATATGCTTATCTTGTCATGCAATGACTTGTGGTGAGTGAATCGAGCTCGTGAAGTAGGGTACTTGCTATTACTGTTTTGCTAGGCTGAATCTGTTATTTGCTGATGCTATGTAAACCTGCTGCTATAAGTCATTCTATGCATAATATGAAGATGTTCACTAAGGATGTTTTGTTATACATGTCATGCTCTAACCATCCATGCCCCTGGTTGTATTTATAGCCTATTGTAGCTTGTTGTAATCTTGCTCCAAAGTTGCTAAATAATGTTGCTGTCAGCCTGTTAACATTAAGTTCAGTTTTTCCATGTGTTTTTCTAGTGATCCATGTACCCTATGAACTTTCTCTTGCAATGCTTAGCTTCATAAACATGTCTTCTTACTGTTGGTTGCCTTGCCATGCCTTGTATTGCTCTGTGGTGAGTGGTACAAGCTCACCAACATGCCTTCTTATTGTTGTTTCTGCCATGTATGAATCTGTCATATAACTTGCCATGTTTACATGGGTGCCATCATATTTTCTGATCCTTTTTGGCTCATGGTCAGTAAGGGACTTTTGTTCTGTGCAATTAGTAGATTCATTCCATGCCTTTGTTTTCCATGATAAGTTCCTATAGCATGTTGTTTGATAGCTCTAAACATTGCAACCTGATGTTATTTCTACAAAGCCTGAAACTGTTATTATTTGCAATCTTGCCATGTGTGTTTGAGCATGTTCTAGTGATTTCTGGAGATAGCTCAGTGTTCATGTTTTGTTATGCTTTACCTGTACATCATGTCCATGCCTTTTGATTTCTTGTTGAGGTCCTGTAGCATGTTGTTTTGATGCTTGCAATATGCCTAGTTGCTGTTTTGGACAGAGTTGCTATAACTTGTTTCATGTGCGTGTGTTGAACCGTTGCTCCGTTTTGAGTGTGCTCTATATGAAATTTGCTTAGAATTGCATGTAGTTTCATATTATCATGTTGCATCCATGTTTTGAGAGTGTTTGCTTGATGTTTGTATGCATTTTGCATCAATGCCATGTTTAAGTTGTTTTGCTCATATCTTCTAGGCCGTAGCTCCGAACTAAATGAACTTTATATGTAACTTGACTAGAATCTCGTGTAGATCATCTTGGTGCATCTGAACTTGCTGTTTAACCACTTGAACATAAGGTTCGTTCAGATCTGGACCAATTTCGAAATTTGCATATGAGGACTTACCGGAATTGTTATATGTTGTTCCCGGCCTCATTTAAACTTGCCTTGATGTGTTCCTCTTGTTTGCATCAACTCTTGCCATGAGTAGCTTCATGTAGTCTTGTTTTGCATCATACTTGTTTGTGCATCATGTCTTGTCTATGTGTGGTGTGTTTACCATGTTGTGTGCTTCTTCTTGATACTTCCCATTTTGTTGCGATCGTGAGGATTCGTTCGTCTACGCTTGGTTCGTCTTCGTGGCTTCATCCATTCGTCTTCTTCATGGACTCGTTCTTCTTCCTTGCGGGATTTCAGGCAAGATGACCGCTACCCTGGATCTCACTACTATCATTGCTATGCTAGTTGTTTCGTTCTATCGCTATGCTGCGTTTCCTATCACCTGTTCTTCAATGCATCCCCAAATTGCCATGAACCTCTAACCTTTAACACCCCTCCTAGCAAACCATTGATTGGCTATGTTACCGCTCTGCTCAGCCCTCTTATAGCGTTGCTAGTTGCAGGTGAAGTTGAAGATTGCTCCATGGTGGACAGGATTATGTTGGGATATCACAATATCTCTTATTTAATTAATGCATCTATATACTTGGTAAAGGGTGGAAGACTCGGCCTTATGCCTGGTGTTTTGTTCCACTCTTGCCGCCCTAGTTTCCGTCATACCGGTGTTATGTTCCCGGATTTTGCGTTCCTTACGCGGTTGGGTGATTTATGGGACCCCCTTGACAGTTCGCTTTGAATAAAACTCCTCCAGCAAGGCCCAACCTTGGTTTTACCATTTGCCTCACCACCACCTACTTTTCCCTTGGGAGTCGCTCTGTCGAGGGTCATCTTTATTTTAGCCCCCTCGGGCCAGTGCTTCTCTAAGTGCTGGTCCGAACCGAGTAGACTGTGGGGCCCCCTCGTTGAAACTCGAGGTCTGGTTTTACTCGTAGGATGTCTCTTCCGGTGTTGCCCTGAGAACGAGATATGTGCAGCTCCTATCGGGATTGTTGGCGCATCGGGAGGCTTTGCTGGTCTTGTTTTACCATTGTCGAAATGTCTTGTAAACCGGGATTCCGAGTCTGATCGGGTCTTCCTGGGAGAAGGTATATCCTTCGTTGATCGCGAGAGCTTATCATGGGCTAAGTTGGGACACCCCTGCAGGGTATAAACTTTCGAAAGCCGTGCCTGCGGTTATAGGCAGATGGGAATTTGTTAATGTCCGGTTGTAGATAACTTGACACCAGATCCAAATTAAAACGCATCAACCGCGTGTGTAGCCGTGATGGTCTCTTCTCGGCGGAGTCTGGGAAGTGAACACGGTTTTTGGGTTATGTTTGACGTAAGTAGGAGTTCAGGATCACTTCTTGATCATTGCTAGCTTCACGACCGTTCCGTTTGCTCTCTTCTCGCTCTTATTTGCGTATTTTAGCCACCATATATGCTTAGTCGCTGCTGCAACCTCACCACTTTACCCCTTCCTTTCCCATTAAGCTTTGCTAGTCTTGATACCCATGGTAATGGGATTGCTGAGTCCTCGTGGCTCACAGATTACTACAACAACAGTTGCAGGTACAGGTTATGCGATGATCTTGACGCGAGAGCGATGTTTGCTTGTTTTGGAGTTCTTCTGCTTCTTCTTCGATCAGGGATAGGTTCCAGGTCGGCAGCCCGGGCTAGCAGGGTGGATGTCGTTTGAGTTTCTATTTGTGTTTCATCCATAGTCGGATGTTGATCTTCTGTATGATGATGTTGTATTCGTGTGGCATAGTATGCCTTTTGTATGTATCCCCATCTATTATGTAATGTTGATGTAATGATATACACCTTGCAAAAGCATTTCAATATGCGGTTCTATCCTTGGTGGGACCTTCGAGTCTCTTTAGGATAGTATCGCATATTGGGCGTGATAGTGGGCGCCTGTCCTCTATCAAGCGATCAGTCTGTATAGAAGGTGTGTGTGTGGCGCTTGCCCATGAAAAAGTGTATTGGGGGAAGCTTGATGCGGAGAAGCTGATAACTGAGGGGCCACCGGAGGGTAAGGAGCATCGTAAGCTCGAACTATACTATGAAGGTGTACTGAAGGGGGCCCGCCTGGCGGCGGATAAGTGCACCAAAGACATTATATTTCCCTGAGGGCATTCTTGCCAATATTTGTAATATGGGATAATGGCACTTTTATTATGTATTGCCTATTTTGTGTGAACATATGTTCTTCCCGTGCGGCTGTTTATTGTATGTAAATTCTGAGAGTTGGCCAGTCGTCGGCTTCAGCCCCCACGTGAGAAGTACGGAGGTGTTCAGGATATTTCTGAACACTCTTTATCCCATGATTGGGTCCTTATGAGGAGGTGTTTCTCACCATGAACCAGGCAATCGGGCTATAGGGCTTTACTACTCTCACTTAGCCATAGGAATTCGAGTATGGTTGGCGTAACCCCTAGTGTTCGGAAGGCCGAACTAGGGGCTCTATTGGCGCCTGATCGGAAGACCGATCAGTCGCAGTCTGCATTTATGATGGCGTTATGCGGAATAAATCTTTAAGGATTTTACAACCTCTCGAACAACTGACCCGCTCTCGTTGCATCATGACAGTCGGTTTTTGGCTTTCTCTACTGAGGCGCTCGTCCGGCAGAACCGAGACACAATCGCAGTAGTTCTCCCAGCGCTACCTTAGCCGACGGAACGGAACGTAAGGTACCAAAACATGGGAGACGGGCAAACCCAACCAATGACCCAAGACATGATTCAGAGCTGATGCATATAGTGCTATAAGTTCGGGGTGCCGAGCGACCGAAAAGGTGGTCAGACTTTGTTGCCGTATTGTGAAGCCCCTAGAATAACCAGGCGTAACATGAAGTGTGGCTGCCGTTTTGTGGCAAAGAGGCGTCGATGATAAACGACGACCGGCGCATGTTATTTAAGTCTACGCATTCGCAGTAGGATGATATGTATATGCATATGAGTGCGATTTATGATTATGAAAAAGGAATGGTTTTTGGCGGAACCTGTGATGGCCGGACTGGAGGGGGTTGTGAATGGACCGAAAGTGAATCCGGACTGCCTTCTACCTGCATGGTCCTGTCCTTGTGTGTCCGGGCCGATTCCACGCCGCCAATCCTGTTCTGCATAAAAGTTAGTTTGTGAAGGTAAATGCTCGGAGGTAGCCAAGCGTCCTCCCATGGTTGGTCTAAAGGTTCCTGATCGGACCCTGGTGACCCCAGCTGCTATACCGAGAAGTAGCCCGGACTCCTCAGTTGGTGTCCGGATAGTTGGTTGTCATATCGAAATATTGATAGGCATGCACGACTTGTTACTCCGGCAGCTGTATGATTTCCGCTCTAGTGGTGGGCTTTGGCCTTGTACGTAGGCGTGAGTATATCACTGGTATTGGCCTTACGGTTTACCATGTGTTACCTAGTCAGCGTGGTTCATCCCGTTAGCAGACGGTGAGTTATCGTATGAGGGTGAATGCGCTGATGATGTGGCATTTTTTGGTTATCTGAAAAACAACCGTTAGAGCGGTGGGCCAATGAACTTGGCCTTTGCATCTGACGTCTTGTAGAAGGTGTTTGTAGATTCATACCCGCGGGGGATTTGTGTGTTATGGAGCCCCTGGACTACTAGGTTTGGGGGTATGGCAATTGAATTGCTGTGGTTTGTATGATGGGGGGCGATCAGCCGTACTGTTGTGCCCTAGGGGGTCTCTTGACTAGGCGCCTCCCTTCATTGTTTCTGGCAGATGACTGGTCGCTTTGTTTTGAATATCCGGCATTCTCTATTGGTATGTTTTGCCGTCCTTCTTGGAGTACCGTGAATTTCACATGGTTGATCAAGTTTGTGGCTCGGGCCAAATAGGCTTGAGCTGTTCTTTGTCCGTTGACCGGACTGGGAGTTGCTGAACTTGGCACAAGCTTCCCTGACTTGACATTTATGGCCATTGCGCCGAGGCTTGAGGATTCCTCTTCGTGTATCCTTCTTGCTGTCTTGGACTGTAGTGGTGTGCGGACGTCGGGTTGTGTGCCTTTGGATTGCCTGCTTAAGTTGAGGTAGCCAGTTGTGCCGTGTATGCCCTTTGTTAGGGCGGTCGAGTCCGTACTTTTCGGTGGCCAGGATCTTGGTCCACCTATCCATTAGCAAATCCTGGTCGACTTTAAGCTGCTCTTGCTTGCTCCTTTCCGTGGCCATGAGCCATCGCTTGAAGCGAATTTGTTCCACTGGATCTTCGGGCATGCTGAATTCGTCATTGCCGAGGCTTACCTCATCTTTGGAGGGGGGTGTATAGTTGTCCCTCTCCAAGTATCCCATTGTGGCTTGTCCGACCTGCTTGAAGGTAGTCTGATCAGGGCTTATTCCTCTTTGGCACTATCCGGATTGCTTTCATCTCCGGGGCCGGTATTGATATGGCGGGGCTTGGAGTGGCGCTGCAGACGCCCGTACTTTGATTTTCCCTCTGAGGGGTTATCCTCCGTTGCCTTGTCGCCATTGGTTTCCATCGGAGTATCCACCATATATGTATCGTATAAAGAGGTCGCTGTCCGCCGCCCTTTGAGCGGTGGCCCCTGTACGTCCTCTGCATCGTCGTCCATACCGTCGATGTCTTCGTAGTCGAAGTTAAGCACGTCGGTTAAATCATCGACTGTGGCAATGTAGTGGGTGATGGGTGGGCAACGAATTCCTTCGTTGCCTGCTTCCCATTCAGGCCGGACATAGTTCGGCCCAGAGCCTCCTGACAAAGAGAGAGACTTTAATGAGTTTAGCTTGTCGCCAAAGGGCGAGTGCCAGAAGATGTCCGCAGCGGTAAACTCCATTACCGGAGCCCAACCTGGTTTGTCTGGCTCGAGGGTATGCGGACCGGGACCAACAACTGGATACGAGTACGGGGGCCCGAGGTTACAGGCCACAATAGAGGTGAGACCTGTTTTTGGCTCCATCGCCGATGAGTATGCGGCCCGTGGGGCGGGGTCGTCCTGAGGCAACGCAACCTGTTCTGTATTTAGATCCGGGGCTATTGCAGGGATGATGTCCCGAGCATTGTCAATAGCAGGTCTAGGCCGTGCTTGTCGTGACTGTCCGGCGCTCCTGGCACAGGGACGAATCCGTCGAAGATGAAGTCTCCGCGAATATCCGCCGTGTAGTTCAAGTTTCCGAACCTGATCTGGTGGCCAGGGGCGTAGCTGTCGATCTACTCTAGACGACCAAGCGAATTGGCCCGCAGTGCGAAGCCGCCGAACACAAAGATCTGTCCGGGGAGAAAAGTCTCTCCCTGGACGGTGTTGTTGGCGATTGAAGACGCCATCAAGCCTCAAAGCGACGACACACAGGAACTCTCAATGAAAGCACCAATGTCGGTGTCAAAACCGGCGGATCTCGGGTAGGGGGTCCCGATCTGTGCGTCTCAGGCTGATGGTAACAGGAAGCAAGGGACACAATGTTTACCCAGGTTCGGGCCCTCTCGATGGAGGTAAAATCCTACTTCCTACTTGATTAATATTGAAGATATCAGTAGTACAAGCGTAGATCTACCACGAGATCGTAGAGGCTAAACCCTAAGAGCTAGCCTATGATGGTATGATTGTAATTGCAATCGGCCTTCTAAGGACCATCCTCTCCGGTTTATATAGACACCGGAGAGGGCTAGGGTTTACATGGAGTCGGTTACAAGGAAGGAAATATAATATCCGGATCATCAAGCTTGTCTTCCACGCAAACGAGAGTCCCATCCGGACACGGGCCGGAGTCTTGTGTCTTGTATCTTCACGCTTCAATAGTACGGACGATGTATGTAGTCCGGCTCTCCGGATACCCCTTAATCCCGGACTCCCTCAGATATCATTGTAGATTTTCTCGACGGGATGGTCTTTAGCAACTTTTGCTCGAACTCGTGAATGCTTTTGCTCGGATCTTGGTGGAACATCTTCTTCATCTTGTTCTTCTTCTTGGACTTCTTTGTTGTTGACATTGTCGTTCTCTTGTCGTGGTGGAGAAGGAGGTTGTTGATATTCATCTTGGTGTACTTCCTCGTTTTCTTTGTTTTGGTGTGTCCCACTTGTGGATGCTTCCGTATCAACTCTTGGTTCACATTGACGTGAGGTAGAAGCTTCCACTTGGACGGACGAGGTACTCTCCTTCATCTCCTGGACGAATCTTGCCAATTGACAAGTCTTGGATTGCTTCTGAAGGGTCTTTGTCTCCTACATCAATTGGCAATTGCTCTACTTGCAAGCTGTTATATTCATCAAACTTCACATCTACCGTCTCTTCAACCTCTCGGGTGAAATAATTGCAGACATGGTAAGTGTGAGAATTTGAGCCATAACCAAGTAGGAAACCTTCATGAGATTTAGGAGCAAATTTAGAGCGACGATGCTTATCAATAATGTAGCACTTTGAGCCGAATACTCGAAAGTATCCAACTTGGGGTTTGTTACTGGTGAGGAGCTCGTATGCCATCTTGCCGAGTAGCTTGTGAAGATACAAGCAATTTGTTGCATGACAAGCTGTCTCAACTGCTTCTGCCCAAAAGTGCTTTAGCGTCTTGTACTCATCAAGCATCGTTCTCGCCATTTCGATAAGTGTCCGGTTCTTCCTCTCAACAACTCCATTTTGTTGAGGTGTGTACGTAGCTGAGAACTCATGTGGAATCCCTTCTTCATCAAGAAAGGTGTCCACATTTGCATTCTTGAACTCCGTTCCGTTGTCACTGCGAACCTTCTTGAACTTCACTTCAAATTGATTTTGGGCCTTCCTAGCGAAGTTTTTGAAGATCTTTTGGACCTGCGATTTATCATTGAGAAAGAACACCCACGTAAATCTTGAAAAACCATCAACTATGACTAGACCGAAAGAATTTCCACCAAGACTTTTGTAGGCGTTGGGACCAAAAAGATCCATGTGAAGTAGCTCGAGTGGCCTCCTTGTGGTCATGATGTTTTTCACGGGATGCCTTCCTCCAACCTATTTACCTGCTTGACAAGCCCTGCAAAGTCTATCCTTATCAATATGACATCGTTAACGCCAAGGATATGATTTCCTTTAATAAGCTTGTCAAGGTTCCGCATGCCCACATGACCTAATCGTCTATGCCATAACCAACCTTTAGAGGATTTAGCAATAAAGAAAGTTCTAGGTTGAGCCTTTTTAGTGAAATCAACAATGTAAAGATCACCTTTATGAATGCCGGTAAATACCATTTTATGATTATGTCTATGAAACACTTGGCAATCTACTTCAGTAAATAGGACACTGAAACCGAAATCAGCAAGTCTAGATACTGCAAGTAAATTGTATCCAAGAGATTCAACGAGCATGACATTTTGTATGGAGCTATCATGTGAGATGGCCACCTTACCGAGGCCAACCACCTTACCCTTTGAGTTATCACCAAAAGTGACATACTTTCAAGGGCCGTCATTTTTAGCAAGCTCACGAAACATATCTTTATCTCTGGTCATGTGATCGGTACAATCAAGAACCCATTCCTTTCCTCCTGCCATATATCCCCGAAGATTTTCCATAAGACCAAAGTGTCTCATTGCATCATCAAGATCAAAGTCACTATCATCATCCTCATCATAGTATCCATGTTCAACATCGTCATGTGGTGGATCAATTCCTAGAGAGGGTGATTCGTTAGAGTGAGTTTGACAATGATCTTCTTTATGAATTCTAGTAGCTTCGGAAATAATATCGCTAATAATTCCAACATCTCCTTTGGCACGCATAAAATTTGTAAGCTCAAATAGACAATCGCCAAATATAGGATCATTGGAATTCATCTTAATCATTGGAGAATTTCATCCAAATTTTTCAAGAAATAATTTGGAAAATGTTCCGCAAGAAAGTTCCATATAGTGTAGGCACAATCAAGAGGAGGCAAACATCCAATCAAGTTTCTAGGCAAGCCTCTAGTTATAAGATTAACCGTTCTAAGATTGCGAATCATGTCAATTGACTCATCAAGGGTGGGATGCATAGGATCAACATGAGGTCCACAAGGGCTAGTAATGTACTTGTTCAAATGATATTCATTGAAAATCACAAGCATCTCATTTTTCCACTCATGAAAGTATTCTCCATCAAGTATATGCACTCTATGTCTAAGACTCCCCAAAGTAGACTCATCCATCTTCCTCCAATGGTGTTTAAACCAAAGCAATGGAGACCAAAGCTCTAATACCAATTGAAAGGATCGAGAAGAGGTGTCTAGAGGGGGGGGGGGTGAGGGAGTCCTGGATTAGGGGGTATCCGGACAGCCGGACTATATACATCGTCCGGACTATTGAAGCGTGAAGATGCAAGACTCAAGACTTCGGCCCATGTTCGGATGGGACTATCCTTCGCGTGGAAGACAAGCTTGGCGATTCGGATATTATGTTTCCTTCCCTATAACCGACTCCATGTAAACCCTAGCCCTCTCTGGTGTCTATACAAATCGGAGAGGATGGTCCTTAGAAGACCGATCACAATTACAATCATACCATCATAGGCTAGCTCCTAGGGTTTAGCCTCTACGACATCGTGGTAGATCTACTCTTGTACTACTCATATCTTCAATATTAATCAAGCAGGAAGTAGGGTTTTACCTCCATCAACAGGGCCCGAACCTGAGTAAACATTGTGTCCCTTGCTTCCTGTTACCATCAGCCTAAGAAGCATAGATCGAGACCCCCTACCCGAGATCCGGCGGTTTTGACACCGACATTGGTGCTTTCATTGAGAGTTCCTCTGTGACGTCGCTTCAAGGCTTGATGGCGTCTTCAATCGTCAACAACACGGTCCAGGGTGAGACTTTTCTCCCCGGACAAATCTTTGTGTTCGGCGGCTTCGCATTGCGGGCCAATTCGCTTGGCCATCTGGAGCAGATCGACAGCTACGCCCCTGGCCACCAGATCAGGTTCGGAAACTTGAACTACACGGCGGATGTTCGTGGAGATTTGATCTTTGACAGATTCAGCCCTGTGCCAGGAGCGTTGGACAGTCACGACGAGCACGGCTTAGACATGCTGCCGGACAGTGCTCAGGACATCATCCCTGCAGCAGCCCCGGATCTAAATCCGGAGCTGGGTGCGTTGCCCGAGGACGGAGGGGTGGACCCCGCCCCGCAGGACGCATGCTCATCGGCGGTGGAGTCGAACACAGGTCTCATATCTATGGAGTCCTATAACCCCGGACCCCCGGACTCGTATCCGGCTGTTGGTTCCGGTCCGCATACCCTCGAGCCAGCCAAACCAGGTTTGGCTCCGGTGATGGAGTTTACCGT
This sequence comes from Triticum aestivum, assembly GCF_018294505.1. Classification (NCBI taxonomy): domain Eukaryota; kingdom Viridiplantae; phylum Streptophyta; class Magnoliopsida; order Poales; family Poaceae; genus Triticum; species Triticum aestivum. The sequence continues at coordinate 381,157,782 of NC_057807.1, forward strand.
TGCGGACATCTTTCAGCAATTGCCCTTTGGCGACATGCTGAACTCATTAAAGTCTCTCTCTTTGTTAGGAGGCTCTGGGCCGAACTATGTCCGGCTTGAGTGGGAAGCAGGCGATGAAGAAATTCGCTGCCCACCCACCACCCACTTCATTGCCATGATCAATGATTTAACCGACGTGCTTGACTTCGACTTTGAAGACATCGACGGTATGGACGACGATGCAGGAGACGTACAAGAGACACCGCTCACAGGGCGGTGGACAACCACCTCTTCATATGATATATATATGGTGGACACTCCGAAATAAACTAACGACGATGAGGCAACGGAGGATAACCCCTCCAAGAAAAAAGCAACGCATGGCCGTCGCCAGCGCCGCTCCAAGCCCCGCCAAGGCAATACCGGTATTGGAGACGAAAACAATCCGGACGGTGCCGACGACGAATACAACCCCGAACAGCCCGCCTTCGAGCATGCTGAGCAGGAAGATGGGCAAGACAACCCAGATGAACAGGCGACGGACGGGTATCCGGAGGAGGACAACTACATTCCTTCCTCCGAAGACGAGATTAGCCTCGGCGACGACGAGTTTGGCTTGCCCGAGGACCCCGCGGAGCGGGAGCGCTTCAAGCGCCGGCTTATTGCCACTGCGAGAAGCCTAAAGAAGAAGAAGCAGCAGCTTCAAGCTGGTCAAGACCTGCTCACAGATAGATGGACAGAAGTCCTGGCAGCCGAGGAATATGGACTCGAGCGCCACACGGCTGACCGACCGCCTCGAGGTCGGGATAAAACGACACATCAGCCCGAATACCAGCCCGCACTCCCACGCCAGTTTACTATGGCCCGGGGCAATACTCAGGACCTGCGTGATAAACTGGATAACGCCGCAGGACAACCAAGATCGATCTACGGATCACGGGGGCGCGCCACAACACATGATGGTGACCGTCATACCGGATACACTAACAACAAATCCGGTCGGGCCGAATATAACCAGTCAGACGCAGCCGGACTGTGCCGCGACATAGCTCGGCACAGAGGCGCCGCACACCCCCTCTGCTTCACCGATGAAGTAATGGATCATGAATTCCCAGAAGGGTTCAAACCCGTAAACATCGAATCATACGATGGCACAATAGACCCTGCGGTATGGATTGAAGATTTCCTTCTCCACATTCACATGGCCCACGGAGATGATCTACATGCTATCAAGTATCTTCCTGTTAAGCTCAAAGGACCCGCCTGGCACTGGCTAAATAGCCTGCCCGCAAATTTCATTGGCAGTTGGGAAAATCTGGAAGATGCATTTCTTGAAAACTTCCAAGGCACATATGTGCGACCTCCGGATGCCGATGACTTGAGCCACATCAATCAATAGCACTGAGAATCAACCAGGAAATTCTGGACTCAGTTCCTAATTAAAAATAACCAATTGTCCGGACGCCGAAGCCCTGGCGGCCTTCAAGCATAATATCCGTGACGAGTGGCTCGCCCGACACCTCGGCCAGGGGAAACCCAAGTCCATGGCAGCTCTCACGACACTAATGACCCGCTTTTGTGCGGGCGAGGACAGCTGGTTGGCTCGCAGTAGCACTACACCACATTCTGGCACTTCAGACGTTCGAGACAATAATGGCAAGCTAAGGCACAACAGACACAAGCGACGGAACAATGGCGACAACACCGAAGACACGGCGGTTAATGCCGGATTCAGCGGATCTAAATCTGGTCAGCGGAAGAAGCCATTCAAAAGAAACAATCAGGGACCGTCCAGTCTAGACCGTATACTGGAGTGCTCGTGCCAAATTCATGGCACCCTGGACAAGCCAGCCAACCACACCAATAGAGACTGCTGGGTATTTAAACAGGCCGGCAAAATAAACGCTGAAAACAAGGACAAGGGGTTGCACAGCGACGATGACGAGGAGCCCCGGCGTCCGAACATGGGGGGATAGAAGAAGTTTCCCCCCAGGTGAAAACGGTCAACATGATCTACGCCACCCACATCCCCAAGCGGGAACGAAAGCGAGCACTATGGGACGTCTACGCGATGGAGCCAGTCATCCCCAAATTCAACCCATGGTCAGCTTGTCCGATCACCTTCGATCGTAGGGATCATCCTACTAGCATCCGTCATGGCGGCTCGGCCGCATTGGTCTTAGACCCAATCATCGACGGATTCCACCTCACGCGAGTCCTTATGGACGGCGGCAGCAGCCTGAACCTGCTTTACCAGGACACAGTGCACAAAATGGGCATCGTTCCTTCAAGGATTAAGCCCACCAAAACCACCTTTAAAGGTGTAATTCCTGGAGTAGAGGCCCGTTGTACGGGCTCTATAACATTGGAAGTGGTCTTTGGATCTCCAGATAACTTCCGAAGCGAAGAGCTAATCTTCGATATCACCCCTTTCCGTAGTGGTTACCACGCACTGCTCGGATGAACCGCATTTGCTAGATTCAATGCGGTACCACACTACGCATACCTCAAGCTCAAGATGCCAGGCCCGCGCGTGGTCATAACAGTCAACGGAAATATGGACCGCTCTCTCCATACAGAAGAGCACACTGCAGCCCTTGTGGCAGAAGTACAATGCGGCCTCCTCTGGCAAACCACCAATCCGGCGACGACAACCTCAAGCTCCGTCAAGCGAGGGCGGAACACCCCACAACAGGATCAGCAGGTACGCCAAGAGCATGACTAGCAGTCCGCCTCCGCTCAAAACCCATCAAAGCAGCATTCGTGCCACGCGTACACAATTACGCACTCAAAATACCATGGGCTCCGGCGGAGGCGTAGTAGTGGCTCAGTCAACAGTACGGTATTGCTTCATAAACTTTCCTTTTACCTTTAAGGACAGTACTTTAGTGCAGCTTCTCCAGAAGAGCCGGATTGTCGGACTTACATAGGAGAGAAAACCAAGGAGGCAACAGGCTTGGTGCACAGAAGGAAACACCCAGGTGGAATCTATTTATGATCGTTATACCTGCTTTATCTATCTGTACGTAGCCTGCCTCTGGATAGGATATGTCAAATAATCCTATTTATCTCCGCTTAATGCGTTCATTGTAAACATACGCCTAAACGTATTATTCGTTAATGGGAGATTATATACAGTGTCAGCTTATTATTCTTATTTGAGCATTTTTCTTACAAATGTCTATTTGATTTTGCATCCGTACACTTTGGTACGTTCTATTTGCTAGGGGCTTCTTATGGCGCCCCATAACATGGTAAGACAAGTCCGATAACTTTCAGTAGTGCGGCAGCCCGAACTTATAGCATTATATGCATCAGCTCCGAATCATGTCTTGGGTCTACAGTTGGGATAGCCCGGCTCCCTTGATTTGGTGCCTTACGTTCCGTTATATCAGCTAAGGTAGCATAGGGAGAAGTACTACGATTGTGCCCTGGTTCTTCCGGATGAGCACCTTAGTAGAGAAAGCCGAAAACTGACCAACATGATGTGGCGAGAGCTGGTCGCTGTTCGACAGGTCTTAAAATCCTTAAAGATTTTTCCGCTTTAAGCGATAATTTGGCTTCGTCCGATCTAGGCGTATATAGCGCCCCAATTCGGCCTTCCGGATTCTAGGGGCTTCGCCGAAATTTAAAATTGTAGACTTCTATGGCTAAGTGAAGGTTATAAAGCCGCATATTCCGATTGCCTTGTTCGCTGCGCCGGACACCTCCTTAAGGGACCAAGCATTTGGATAAAGAGTGTCCGGGTTTTCCACGAACACCCCAGTACTAGTTACATGGGGGCGGAAGCCGACGACTGGCCTACTTTCAGATTTTGATAAACAGCCGCACAGAAGGTAGTATTTTTAATAAAAAAATCGCTCCATAGCGAAAGTAACTTCGTCTTTACATTACAAACATGACAGAGGTGAATTCATTCAAAAATTATGTCCTTGGTACATTCATCGGCCACAAGGCAAGCACCCTTCATGACGCCATCATAATACTTCTCGGGGACGCGATGCGGCTTGCCCTCTGGCGGCCCGTCCTTCACCAGCTTCTCCGCATCCAGCTTGCCCCAATGCACCTTCGCACGGGCAAGGGCCCGGCGGGCACCCTCAATGCAAACAGATCGCTTGATGACTTCTAGTCGCGGACAAGCATCCACCATCCGCTTGATCAGGCCGAAGTAGCTGGTGGTCAGGGGCTCACCAGGCCATATCCGGACTATGAAATCCTTCATAGCCACTCTGACCGCCTTGTGGAGTTTGACCAACTGCTTCAGTTGGTCACTCAGAGGCGTTGAATGTTCAGCCCCAGCATACTGGGACCAGAATAGCTTCTCCGTTGAGCTCCCCTCCTGGGCATGGTAGAACTCCGCGACATTTGATACGCTACATGGCAGATCTGCGAATGCCCCTGGAGAGCTCCAGACTCGGGTAAGTAAAAGAAACGCCTCCTCCACATGTTTGCTTTGCATAAAGAATTTCTTACCCGCCGTTATCTTTTTGGCCTCCTTGATTTCCTGCTATGCCCTCTCGGCTTCGGCCTTGGCGTCTTTGATACTTGTAAGGGCCTTCGCAAGCTCGGCCTCTTTTTCTTTAAGCTGATGATCCACGGACTCGAACTTCTTGCTGATCTCCTAGAGCTCTTCTTGTACTTCGCCCACTCGGGCTTCTTGCTTTTTGCGCTCCTTGCGTTCTAAGGCCGCTTTGTGTTCGGCCTCGGACAGCGCCTTCTTGAGAGACGCCACTTTGGTGGTGGCCTCTGTTACCAAATCACGATGCTTCGTTGTTAGCATAATCAAATTTTATTTACCATTCATTATATAAGAGAGGGGAATCATTCACCTTTGCTCTCCTCGAGCTGCCTCCTCGTGAGGCCGAGCTCTCCCTGTGCCTGCTCCAAGTCCTGCGTTAGGCCAGTGATTTCGGCCGTATGAGCAGCAGCGGCCAGTAGCACAGCCTGTTTATTCACATTCAAACTTACTGTTAGACTCCTGCGGATTTTAATTGACCCTCCGTTCGGTTTTTCCTTCCGAACACCAAACAGAGTATCAGGGGCTACTACCTATCGGGTGGTAACTTCACACATTTTTACTGCTCACCTCAAAGACTGTTAGGAGGCTGGTGCAGGCTTCGGTTAGTTCGCTCTTGGCGGACGAAACCTTCTGAATCACCGCACTCATGAGAGTACGGTGCTCTTCATCTATGGAAGCGCCACGAAGCGCTTCCAGCAGATAGTCCGGCGCCTCGGGCGCAACGGATGTCCACGATACAGACGGCCCTCCCTCCCTAACGAGGGGCTGCCCGCCTGCATCAAAAACCACTAAAGGCTCCGGGACAGTGTTCGGCTGAGAGTCCGGCTTACTGCGGCTCTCACCAACACGATCCGCGGGGATCTTGAACCCTGCGTGTCCGACGATTGGAATACCGCCTTGGGGCGCCTCCAGATCCACCTGCCCCTGCTCGGGGAGCCTTTGGGACAACACCTCCGTGTCATCCGCAGGCTGAGGAGAGGTGGCCGTCAGAAGTGAGTTCATTGCTAACTCACTCAAGGACCCGTCCGAAGACGACACCAAGGGATGGGCCCTGGCCGGACTGCATACAAGTTCGGCGTTATAACAAAACTATGAAGCAAAATTACAATGGAGTGCGGATACTTACGATCGCACTAGGGGCTTCTTCCTGGGCAGCCACCCTTCCTCTCTATTAGCGGCGGTGGCGGAGTAGTCTGGAAGGGACACCTTTCCCTTCTTGGACGTCCCAGTCTCTCCCACCGGGGCGGCCTTCCTCTCTCTCCCCCCAGTACGGGGAGGTGGAGTTTCTTCCTATTCCTTCCCGCCTCCGCGGGAGGAATCTGCCTCGTTGTCATCGGACGACAAGGGTATGGCGGCCTTGCACTGGGGACCTCTCCGGACCGCCGTCTCAGGCCCCCATCCTTTCTAGATGGGGAGACCTCCTCTTCTTCTCCTTCTTCCCCTTCGGGGGAGGAGTCTTCCTCGTCCTCTTCGGACGAGGCTTTTGGCGCAGCCTTACGCCGGAGACCCTTTCGGGTCCCTGGGGCCTTCTTATCGGCCTTCTTCTCCGGCCCCTTGTAGGGCGCCGAGACCAACATCTTTGACAGGAGATCAGTAGCTGGGCTTTCTGGCAGAGGAGCCGGACAGTCTATCTGCTCCGCTGTCTCCACATACTCCTGGACAAATATACACAACCACTTAAGGATTCCCCATGAATATATTGGGAAGAATCGAACCCGGGGGCAGCCTGAGAACTCACCTGGATAGGGTGCCACGCGGCGTGGAGCCCACGGTCCTCGAATATGAGAGGAGGCACTTCGGAGGCCTTGAACAACACCTTCCACACGTTTTTGTGGTTCATGCCGTAGAGCCTCTAGAGCGTCTGGTATTCGGCTGGAACGAACTCCCACAGATTAAATGCCCGCCTTTGGCACGACAGAATCCGGCGAACGAGCATGACCTGGATCACGTTGACAAGCTTGATGTTCTTGTCCTTCATGCCCTTGATGCAGTTTATGAGTCCGGTCAGCTCTGTAGATTCACCCCATAACAGGTCCTTCTGTTCCCAGGAGGTGAGCCGCATAGGGGTTCCGGATCGAAACTCGGGATCCGCCGCCTAGTGCGTCGCATGGCTCAGTGATGTAGAACCACCCCGACTGCCACCCCTTCACGGTTTCCGCGAAGGAGCCGTCAAGCCTGGTGACGTTAGGCATTTTTCCCACCATGGCTCCTCCACACTCCGCCTGCTGGCCGCTCATGATCTTTGGCTTCACGCAGAAGGTTTGCAGCCACAAGCCGAAATTAGGCTTGATGCAGAGGAAAGCCTCGCATACGACGATGAATGCCGAGATGTTGAGGACGAAGTTTGGGGCTAGATCATGGAAATCTAGCCCGTAGTAGAACATGAGCCCGCGGACGAAGGGGTGGAGTGGAAACCCCAGTCCACAGACGAAGTGGGCAAGGAACACGACCCTCTCGTGGGGTCCTGGAGTTGGGATGACCTGCCCGCCGTCTAGTAGCCGGTGCGCTATGTCTGCGGCAAAGTATCCGGCCGCCCGAAGACTTGCGATGTTCTTCTCCTTCACGGTGGAAGCCACCCATTTGCCTCCTGCTCCGGACATGTTTAGCTGTGCGGAGAAGACTTGGACTAGGGCGCTGGAGCTCGAGGAGGCAAGAGTGGGCAGAGGAGGAAGAAGGTGTGGGTAAGAATGGGGAACTCTTATCCCTTTATAGAGGTGACGAAAGCGGTGCGCCTCCCCACTAGCCTGTTGAGAGTCGCTTACTTCCCAAGCGCCACGATTGATGGCACGGGGGGATTACCCATACCTGTATTGATGAGAATCCCGTGAGAAGGGGACATGATCTCTGCTTCGACAGGACGTGTCAAGGAATCCGCCTCGCAATACGCGCTGTGGCTGGTTGCGGAAAAACGGTTCGAATAATGACCCGACTGTAAGGACATGTCACGTTGTTTAAAAAGTTTTCAACTGAAGTATCATTGTCTCTACGGTGGTATGTGAAGATCATTTTGCAGATCTGGACACGGCCTACGTGTTCGATAATAACCTTGGAGTATTCGGAAGGAGGAACCCGCCTTGCAATGCAGAAGACAAGACTGCGCGCTGGACTCATCGTCATTGAAGCCTGGTTCAGGGGCTACTGAGGGAGTCCTGGATTAAGGGGTATCCGGACAGCCAGACTATATACATCGTCCGGACTATTGAAGCGTGAAGATGCAAGACTCAAGATTTCGGCCCGTGTCTGGATGGGACTCTCCTTTACGTGGAAGACAAGCTTGGCGATTCGGATATTATGTTTCCTTCCTTGTAACCGACTCCATGTAAACCCTAGCCCTCTCCGGTGTCTACATAAATCGGAGAGGATGGTCCTTAGAAGACCGATCACAATTACAATCATACCATCATAGACTAGCTCCTAGGGTTTAGCCTCTACGATCTCGTGGTAGATCTACTCTTGTACTACTCATATCTTCAACATTAATCAAGCAGGAAGTAGGGTTTTACCTCCATCGAGATGGCCCGAACCTAGGTAAACATTGTGTCCCTTGCTTCCTGTTACCATCTACCTAAGACGCACAGATCGGGACCCCCTACCCGAGATCCGCCGGTTTTGACACCGACAGGGGGTGATTAGACACTAAGTGAGAAAAGTTGTAGTTTTTAATCTCTTTAATTTTAAGTGGAGTTTTGGCACAAGTTTTAACATTCACAATACATATATAGCAAGCATGCAAAGAGTATATGATCAGCGGAAAGTAAAGCATGCAACTTGCAAGAAAGTAAAGGGATGGGATTGGAGTGTGCAAAGGCAATTTGGAGACACGAAGATTTCTGAGACGTGGTTCCGATAGGTGGTGCTATCGTACATCCACGTTGATGGAGACTTCAACCCACGAAGGGTAACTGCTGCGTGAGTCCATGGAGGGCTCCACCCATGAAGGGTCCACGAAGAAGCAACCTTGTCTATCCCACCATGGCCATCGCCCACGAAGGACTTGCCTCACTAGGGTAGATCTTCACAAAGTAGGCGATCTCCTTGCCCTTACAAGCTGCTTGGTTCAACTCCACAATCTTGTCGGAGGCTTCCAAGTGACACCTAACCAATCTAGGAGACACCACTCTCCAAGAAGTAACAAATGGTGTGTTGATGATGAACTCCTTGCTCTGTGCTTGAAATGATAGTCTCCCCAACACTCAACTCTCTCTCTCACAGGATGTTGGAAGTGTAGGCACGTTCTGATGGCTCTCTCCACGAATGAAGAGTGGGTGGAGGGGTATATATAGCCTCCACACAAAATCTAACTGTTACACACAACTTACCAATCTTGGTGCGACCGAATCTTGAAACTCGGCCAGACCGATTTAGCAAATAATGTGACCGTTAGGATTTTCGGTGGGACCGACATGTCAACCCGGTGGGAATGGTGTGGTTAGGGTTAGGGCATAACGTAATCTCGGTGAGACCGATTACACAAACTCGGTGGGACCGATTTTGGTAATAAGCTAACTAGAGAGTTGGTCAGGCAAACTCGGTGGGACCGATTCGCTCATCTCGGTTGGACCGAAATGTTAGAACATAGAGTTTGCATTGTAATCTTGGTAGGACCAATTACACAAACTCGGTGGGACCAATTTTGGTAATGGATACATACAGAGAGATTACAATCCCATCTCAATGAGACCGAGATCCCTATCGGTGATACCGATTTGATTAGGGTTTGTGGCAGTGGCTATGACATCAAAACTCAGTGGCGCCGGATAGAAAGAACCGGTGGGGCCGAGTTTGACTTTTGGTTTGGGACATATGTGGATGTGAGAAAGTGGTTGAGGGCTTTGGAGCATATCACTAAGCACTTTGAGCAAGCAAGCCATTAAGCAACACCTCATCCCCTCTTGATAGTATTGTCTTTTCCTATAGACTCAATGTGATCTTGGATCACTAAAATAGAAAATGTAGAGTCTTGTGCTTTGAGCTTGAGCCAATCCTTTGTCCTTAGCATCTTGAAGGGGTTCCACATCCTCTAGTCCATGCCACTCCATTGTTGAACTTATCTGAAAGATACTAGGTAAAGGTATTAGTCCAACAAGAGATATGTTGACATAAATTACCAAAATCACCCAGGGAGCACTTGTGCTTTCAACCGGGAAGTGCAATGATTCAAGAGTGACATGTATGAAAATTATGAACGGTGGCTTTGCCACAAATACGATGTCAACTACATGATCATGCAAAGCAATATGACAATGATGGAGCGTGTCATAATAAACGGAACGATCGAAAGTTGCATGGCAATATATCTCGGAATGGCCATGGAAATACCATAATAGGTAGGTATGGTGGCTGTTTTGAGGAAGGTATATGGTGGGTGTATGGTACCGGTGAAAGTTGCACGGCACAAGAGAGGCTAGCAATGGTGGAAGGGTGAGAGTGCGTATAATCCATCGACTCAACATTAGTCATAAAGAACTCACATACTTATTGCAAAAATCTTTTAGTTATCAAAACTAAGTACTACGCACATGCCCCTATGGGGATAGATTGGTAGGAAAAGACCATCGCTCGTCCCCGACCGCCACTCATAAGGAAGACAATCAATAAATAAATCATGCTCCAACTTCATCACATAACGGTTCACCATACGTCCATGCTACGGGAATCACAAACTTTAACACAAGTATCTCTCAAATTCACAACTACTATACTAGCACGACTCTAATATCACCATCTTCATATCTCAAAACAATCATAAAGAATCAAACTTCTCATAGTATTAAATGCACTTTATATGAAAGTTTTTATTATACCCATCCTGGATGCCCATCATATTAGGACTAATTTTATAAGCAAAGCAAATTACCATGCTGGTCTAAAAGACTCTCAAAATAATATAAGTGAAGCATGAGAGATCATCAATTTCTATAAAATAAAACCACCGCCATGCTCTGAAAAGATATAAGTGAAGCACTAAAGCAATATTGACTAGATCAAAAGATATAAGTGAAGCACATAGAGTATTCTAATAAATCATGATTCATGTGTTTCTCTACAAAAATATGTGTACAACAAGGATGATTGTGGTAAACTAAAAAGCAAAGACTCAAATCATACAAGACCCTCCAAGCAAAACACATAGCATGTGGTGAATAAAAATATAGCCTCAAGTAAACTTACTGATAGACGAAGTCGAAAGAGGGGATGACTTCTGGGGCAGCCCCAAGCTTAGGCTTTTGGTTGTACTTGAATTTACATTGGGGTGCCTTGGGCATCCCCAAGCTTAGGCTTTTGGTTGTACTTGAATTTTACATTGGGGTCCCTTGGGCATCCCCAAGCTTAGGCTCTTTCCACTCCTTATTCCAAAGTCCATCAAATCCTTACCCAAAACTTGAAAACTTCACAACACAAAACTTCAATAGAAAATCTCATGAGCTCCGTTAGTATAAGAAAATAAACCACCACGTTAAGGTACTATAATGAACTCATTCTTTATTTATATTGGTGTTAACTCTACTGTATTCCAGCTTCTCTATGGTTCATACCCCTTGATATTACTCATAGATTCATCAAAATAAGCAAACAACACACGAAAAACAGAATCTGTCAAAAACAGAACAGTCTGTAGCAATCTGTAAGTTTCGAATACTTATGTAACTCCGAAAATTCTGAAATAAATAATTGGACGTGAGGAATTTGTCTATTAATCATCTGCAAAAAGAGTCCATCTAAGATCTGTCTCTAGTAAAACATGAAAGCTATTCTCATGAGTGCAAAAGTTTCTGTTTTTTACAGCAAGATCGCAAAGAATTCACCCAAGTCTTCCCAAAGGTTCTACTTGGCACAGACTATAATTAAAACATAAAACCACATCTAAACACAAGCTAGATGAATTATTTATTACTAAACAGGAGCAAAAAGCAAAGAGTAAAAATAAAATTGGGTTGCTTCCCAACAAGCGCCATCGTTTAACGCCCCTAACTAGGCATTGATAATTTTAATGATGCTCACCTAAAAGACAGGAATTGAAGCATAAAGAGAGCGTCATAAAACATGAGACAAACACATCTAAGTCTAACATACTTCCTATGCATAGGCATTTTATAAGCAAACAAATTATCAAGTCAAGCAAAAACTAGCATATGCAAGGAAGAAGAAAGAGACGATAGCAATCTCAACATGAAGAGAGGTAATTTAGTAACATGAAAATTTCTACAACCATATTTTCCTCTCTCATAATAATTACATATAGGATCATAACCAAATTCAACAATATAGCATCACGAAACATATTATCAACACGATACACATGCATGCGAAGTTGACACTCTTCCAAAATAGTGGGATTAACATTAAGTAAAGTCATGACCTCTCCAAACCCACTTTTATCAAAAATTTCATAAGATTGAACATTATCCAAATATGTGGGATCTAAAGTTGACACTCTTCCAAACCCATTTTCAATATTATTGCAAACACTATTATCGATCTCATATTCATCATGGGGTTTAAATAAATTTTCAAGATCATAAGAAGAATCACCCCAATCATGGTCATTGCAACAAGTAGTAGTCATATCAAAACTAGCATCCCCAAGCTTAGGGTTTTGCATATTTTTAGCATAATTGATATCCATATAATTTATAATAACATCATTGCAATCATGCTTTTCATCGAAGGAACTATCAAGTATGGGTGCAATAGCAACGATCTCATGTTTAACATAAGGAACTATAGCAAATTCGTCTTCATAAATATTGGTATCATGGCCACAAGAACAGCAAGCATCATGTTCATCGAGGGATATTTCAATCAAATCATCGGAATCATAATTATCTATAGATTCATGCATATCATTATTTTCCTCCAAACCGGCGGTCATTCTCTCAATAAATTCTTTGACAAAGACATTATGAGCATAGTTTTCATAGCGATTTTTAAGTATGTCAAAATTTTCAGATTCGTAGAGAGTAATATCATACTTTTCAATCAAAGAAGCAACTTCATAAGCACCCTTAAAAACAACAAATTCTTCAATTTGTTCGATATTCATAGTAACTATAAACACCCTTCGCATAAGAAGATATGGTTTCATTATCATTAAACTCACATAGGTAGGGAAGGTGTTTTTTAGGGTTCTTAGAGCAACAAGTAAAATCATAGATTTCACAAAGATTCCAAGCATAACACAAGAAACGATTTATTTGATCCCATAAGAGTCTCCCTTTTTCAGACAAACGGTGATGCACAAAATGAGCATGCTCATCTAAAGATTTCCCATCAACTAGTCTAGTTGGGGTTTCAGCATGAGCGCATATAGATCGAAGATGATCCAAGTAGAACACTTTAAGTGGATCCATAACAATAGATTTTTAGCAAGCAAAGATGCAAGCACATAGAAGGCACATGGAGACACAAGCAAACATAAGATCGAAGGAAAGAGGGGCGAAGAAAAGGCAAAGGTTTTCGAAAATCGTTTTAGAAGTGGGGGAGAGGAAAACGAGAGGCGAATGGCAAATAATATAATGCAAGGGGGAAGAGTTTATGATGGGTTCTTGGTATGGCTTGACTTGACGAAGGTCTCCCCGGAACGACGCCAGAAATCCTTCTTGCTACCTCTTGAGCTTGCGTTGGTTTTCCTTTCAAGAGGAAAGGGTGATGCATCAAATTAGTGTAAGTATTTTCCTCAGTTTTGAGTACCAAGGTAACAATTGAGTAGGAGACGATGCACAAGTCACCGAATACCTACACAAAAAATCAAGAACTTGCAACCAACACGATAAAGGGGTTGTCAATCCCTTCATGGTCACTCGCAAAAGTGAGATCTGATAGAGATAGATTAACAATAAAGTAAATATTTTTGGTATTTTTGGTTTATAGATTGGAAAGTAAAGATTGCAATAATAGATCGGAAACTAGCAAGATGTAAACAAGATTAAATAATATGGAAAAGAGACACGGGGGGCAGAGGTTTCACTAGTGGCTTCTCTCGAGATAGCATGTATTACTGTGGGTGAACAAATTACTGCTGAGCAATTGATAGAAAAGCGCATAATTATGATGACATCTAAGGCAATGATCATGAACATAGGCATCACGTCCGTGTCAAGTAGACCGACTCTTGCCTGCATATACTACTATTACTCCACACATCGACCGCTATCCAGCATGCATCTAGAGTATTAAGTTCATAAAGAACGAAGTAACGCATTAAGCAAGATGACATGATGTAGAGGAATTAACTCAAGCAATATGATGAAAACCCCATCTTTTTATTCTCGATGGCAACAATACAATACGTGCCTTGCTGCCCCTACTGTCACTGGGAAAGGACACCGCAAGATTGAACCCAAAGCTAAGCACTTCTCCCATGGCAAGCAAGATCAATCAAGTAGGCCAAACTAAACCGATAATTCGAAGAGACTTGCAAAAATATCAAATCATGCGTATAAGAATTCATAGAAGAACAAAATAATATTCATAGATAATCTGATCATAAATCCACAATTCATCGGATCTCGGCCAACACACCGCAAAAGAATATTACACCGAATAGATCTCCAAGAACATCGAGGAGAACTTTGTATTGAGAATCAAAGAGAGAGAAGAAGCCATCTAGCTAATAACTATGGACCCGAAGGTCTGTGGTAAACTACTCACGCTTCATTGGAGAGGTAATGGTGTTGATGTAGAAGCCCTCTGTGATTGAATCCCCCTCCGGTAGATCGCCAGAAAAGGCCCCAAGATGGGATCTCACGCGTACAGAAGGTTGCAACGGTGGATATGTGGTTTCGTGGCTACCCCTAATGTTTTTAGGGTATAAGAGTATATATAGGCGAAAGAACTAGGTTGGTAGAGCTACGACGGGCCCACGAGGGTTGGGGGCGCGCCCTCCTACCTTGTGGCCTCCTTGTTATGTCTCCAACTTCATCTTCAAGTCTTCTGGTTTGCTTTCAGTCCAAGAAAGATCATCGCGAAGGTTTCACTCCGTTTGGACTCCGTTTGGTATTCCTTTTTTGCAAAACTCTAAAATAGCCAAAAAAAACAAAAACTGGCACTGGCCCCTCGGTTAATAGATTAGTCCCAAAAATAATATAAAAGAGCATATTAAAGCCCATTAAACATCCACAACAAATAATATAATAGCATGGAACAATAAAAAATTATAGATACATTGGAGACGTATCATACCCTAGCAACAAGAGCAAGAGGAGCACTAAGAACTAACAACAACAGCAAGAAAAGTAGCATATACACAAGTAACAACACTAAGAACTAACAATGTGGCAGTACAAGGTAACAATGTGCCACTACGAACTAACAATCTAGCAGTACAAAGTAACAATGTGGCACTAAAACGATGCAAACTAACATTGCATTATGAACTATCTAGCCATGTGGTACGTACAAAGTACACATGCACTCTGGTTCATTCCTTAAACATTGGATTCTGATTGAATCCAGTCGAACCGGATCGAATCTGGTCGAATGTACTGTTCACAATCTAATCTAACACACTTAGAACTACCCTAAGAACCCTAAGTGCGAAGCAAAGGGAGATTTGAGAGCTTATAGTGGGGGTTGACGGTGTAGCGCACACCAGCCATGGTGAAAACCTTGGCGGGAAGAGGGGTGCTTGTGACGCCCCCGATTCAATCATACACTAATCATACACATTAATGTGTACGACCAAGATCGGTGACTCACGGTAATATATCACAACACAACTCTAGACACAAATTAAAGTCATACAAGCTTTATATTACAAGCCAGTGGCCTCGAGGGCTCGAGTACATAAGCTCGAATACAAACGAGTCAGCGGAAGCAACAATATCTAAGTACAGACACAAGTTAAACAAGTTTGCCTTAAGAAGGCTAGCACAAAAGCAACATCAATTGAAAAGGCAATGCCTCCTACCTGGGTGCCTCCTAACTACTTCTGGTCATCGGCGGTCTCCACGTAGTAGTAGGCTCCATCGGTGGTGCCATCTGGCTCCTGGGATCCGTCAGCTGATCACAACAATCGAGTATAGGGAAAAGAGGTAGCAAAGCAACCATGAGTACTCATCCAAATTACTCGCAAGACTTACATCAAAACTATACCAAGTATGCATCAGTATCAAAGGAATGGGGCTATATCTTTGGACTGAACTGTAGAATGTCATAATAGAGGGAAAGCCTAGCCCATCGAAGACTAGCATCTTGTAGCATCTTGTAGCATTAGAAGAGTGTGGAATAGCATATGATAAGTAGCAAGCATGTTGTAGCATTAACGCCCAGAGATCCTTCCGCGACTCCTTGAGAGAAAGCTGTCTCGGAGCCATCATATCCAATTATCATCTCAGTATCCAGTTCTAGTTGTATATATCGGGATACAACTCCAAGACGTCCTGTTACCGTGGCCACGGCTATTCTAATAGATAAACGTCCCAGCAAGGGTGCACAACATTTCCCAACATGCTCGATCACTCTGGTCGGACACACTTTCCTGGGTCGTACCCGGCCTCGGAAGATCAACCTGTCATAGCCCTACCTAGCGTCAACAGAGAGTCCTGCACAACGGTCTACATCCTAAGCGAGCAAGGGTCTTGGGCCCATCGCCCTTTGCACGCATGCATGTTGTGTGGGCGGCTGGGATTAGTCCTGGCTACCTCCTTATACAAGGCAGGTGCTTATGCGGACCACCCGAGTGCGTGCCGCTGTGTCACTAATGTCCGAAGAGCTTCGGCTGATACATACTACGCCGAGTGCCCATATCTGTTCCCGCGTGGTGGTTAGTGCATATAGGTAAAAAGACCAAGAAAATCAAATACCCAATATTGTTAGTGTTTTGGGAGCTTGCTGTTAGTGTCAAAACCGGCGGATCTCGGGTAGGGGGTCCCGAACTGTGCGTCTAAGGCTAACGGTAACAGGAGACTGGGGACACGATGTTTACCCAGGTTTGGGCCCTCTAGATGGAGGTAATACCCTACTTCCCGCTTGATTGATCTTGATGATATGAGTATTACAAGAGTTGATCTACCACGAGATCAGAGAGGCTAAACCCTAGAAGCTAGCCTATGGTGTTATTGTTGTTGTTGTGTCCTACGGACTAAACCCTCCGGTTTATATAGACACCAGAGGGGGCTAGGGTTACACATAGTCGGTTACAGAGAAGGAGATCTACAATCCGGATCGCCAAGCTTACCTTCCACGCCAAGGAGAGTCCCATCCGGACAAGGGACAAACTCTTCAATCTTGTATCTTCATAGTCCAACAGTCCGGCCAAAGCATATAGTCCGGCTGTCCGGATACCCCCTTATCCAGGACTCCCTCAGTAGCCCCTGAACTAGGCTTCAATGACGATGATTCTGGCACATAGATTGTCTTCGGCATTGCAGGCGGGTTCCATCTCCGAATACTCCAAGATAAATTCCGAACACAATGACCGTGTCCGGCTCTGCAAGACGAATTCCTTATACCACCATAAAGAGAATAATAATCCACGAATCTAATCTGCCGACAACTATTTGAAACGTGACATCACGCCACGGTTACGCCGGCTTTTATTCGAACCGTTTTTGTATAACCAACTACCGCACACATTACGAGGCGGTTCCTCTGGCACGTCTTGTCGAAGCAGAGATCGTGTCCCTCTTATCGTGGGATCCTCATCAATACGGGTATGGGTAATCCAGCCGTGCCTGTTGGCATGACTTCATATTTTTAGGCAAGTCCCGAATGGTTACGTCGGGGACGCTTGGTATTCTTCCCCCTTTATAGAGGGGTCGAGGCCTATCCCTTTATCTCCACGCTAGCGCCTTTCCGCACTTCGAGTTCCAACACCCAAAGCTCAAGCTCAAGCACCTCGGATCTTCGATCATGTCCGGATCCGACCACCAAGGCCGGTGGATGGCTTCCTCCGTCACAGAGGAGGATATCGCGAAGCTAAGGGAGGCCGAGTATTTGACTGCCGATGTTAAGCACAGGCTTCTTGCCCCTGGACACGTTATCCCCTACTCCCGAGCCCAACGAGAGCGTCATATTCGTCTCTCACTTCCTCCGGGGCTTGGGTTTGACTCTTGTCCCCTTTGTGAGAGGGCTCATGTTCTATTATGGGCTAGATTTTCACGATCTAGCTCCGGACTCCATTCTTCACATCTCGTCGTTTATCATCGTGTGCGAAGCCTTCTTCCATGTCACCCCACACTTTGGCTTATGGCTCAAGACTTTCAATGTGAAGCCGAGGGTGATCGAGGGGCAGCACGCAGAGTGCGGAGGATCTGCAATAAGTAGGATCGCCAGTGCCCGTTGGCGCGAAGGCTCCTTCCCGGAGGTATCCGATTTATGGCAATGGATGTGGTTCTATGCCACTGCTCCTCGTGGCTAAAGGTGGGCGGCCGCCCCCGTCTTCTGCTCGGGCCCTCCACCTCACCTGGCATCATGGGCCAACGCGGGACTGGACTGGGGGTCTGCAAACGATGTACCAACGTTGCAGAGCCGTATTCGGGAGCTCCTCAAGAGGGACATTAGTCTTGTCAAAATAATCCAGGTAATGCTAGTTCGGCGGGCCCTGCTGTGTAAACGTCGACCTCTCCGGATGTGGGAGTTCAATCCAGAAGGCCCGCGAACCATTCAACACTTTTTTGGCACGACGCCGGAAGGAATGTATAAGTTGTTCTTTGGACCACGAATAAAGTGTCCGGACACCACCGAGGATGTGGGCCTGAGCTACAACCGCCCAGATACCCAAGTAAGTAACCCTGTGACCAAACACTTCGTTTATATTTGTCATAACATTGTTCTAAGAAACTGTCCGCGACTAGGATTGGCTCAGTAAGGCGGAGAGAATCAGGTGTCCGGCCCCGCTTCCCGAAGGCTCGCCCGGTCCGGCAATAGCCAGGATGCTTAAACGAGCGATAAGTCAAGTGCCATCGGAGAAAGGTGAATGGAAGAGTGGAGAAGCCAAGAGCGAGTGAGGGAGTCCCGGACTAGGGGGTGTCCGGATAGCCGAACTACCATCATCGGCCGGACTCCAAGACTATGAAGATACAAGATTGAAGACTTCGTCCCGTGTCCGAATGGGACTTTCCTTGGCGTGGAAGGCAAGCTTGGCGATATGGATATGTAGATCTCCTACCATTGTAACCGACTCTGTGTAACCCTAGCCCTCTCCGGTGTCTATATAAACCGGATGGCTTTAGTCCATAGGACGAACAACAATCATACCATAGGCTAGCTTCTAGGGTTTAGCCTCCTTGATCTCGTGGTAGATCTACTCTTGTAACCCACATCATCAATATTAATCAAGCAGGACATAGGGTTTTACCTCCATCAAGAGGGCCCGAACCTGGGTAAAAACATCATGTCCCTCGTCTCCTGTTACCATCCGCCTAGACGCACAGTTCGGGACCCCCTACCCGAGATCCGCCGGTTTTGACACCGACATTGGTGCTTTCATTGAGAGTTCCTCTGTGTCATCACCGATAGGCTCGATGGCTTCTTCGATCATCAAAGACGATGCGGTCCAGGGTGAGACCTTCCTCCCCGGACAGATCTTTGTATTCGGCGACTTCGCACTGCGGGCCAATTCGGTTGGCCAGCTGGAGCAGATTGAAGGCTACGCCCCTGGCCGTCAGGTCAGATTTGGAAGTTTGAACTTCATGGCTGACATCCGCGGGGACTTGATCCTCGACGGATTCGAGCCATAGCCGAGCCTGCCGTACTGTCACGATGGGCATGATTTAGCTCTGCAGCCGGACAGTACCCTGGAGGCCGCACTCGAACCCGCTCCGATCTTCAACTCGGAGCTGGCTGCGCAGACCAAGGATGGATGGCTAGACACCACCTTGGGGGCTGCAACCTCTACGGTGATAGAGCCGAACACCGATCTTGTCCCCCATGAAGCTCGTGACTCCGAGGTGCCGGACTCCTTGCCGGACTCAGGGCCTCCCGCGCCCCCTCCAGTCGAATCCGATTGGGCGCCGATCATGGAGTTCACCGCGGCGGACATCTTTCAACACTCACCTTTTGGCGACATCTTGAGTTCGCTAAAGTACCTCTCGTTATCAGGAGAGGCCTGGCCGGACTGCGGCCAGGACGGTTGGGATGCGGACGACGAAGAAATTCAGAGCCCACCCACCACCCACTTGGTAGCCACTGTCGACGACCTAACCGACATGCTAGATTACGACTCTGAGGACATCGACGGTATGGACGACGATGCCGGAGAGGACCAAGAACCAGCGCCCACCGGGCACTGGAAAGCCACCTCTTCATACGACATATACATGGTGGATATCCCAAAGGATGGGAACGACAAAGGAATAGCGGAGGATGACCCCTCCAAGAAACAGCCCAAGCGCCGGCGTCAGCGGCGCCGCTCTAAATCCCGCCATAGCAAGAATGAGGATTCCGGGACCGGAGACAATAATACACCGGATAGCGCCGAAGATAACCCACTCCAGCAAGATCCAGCACAGGAGGAGGGGGACGCCAGCCCTCATGAGAGAGCGGCCGAAGAAGAGGTACAGGACTATATGCCTCGCTCCGGAGACGAGGCAAGCCTCGACGACGACGAATTCGTCGTGCATGAGGATCCCGTCGAACAGGAGCGTTTCAAACGCAGGCTTATGGCCACGGCAAATAGCCTCAAGAAAAAGCAGCAGCAGCTTAGAGCTGATCAAGATCTGCTAGCCAACAGATGGACCGAAGTCCTCGCGGCCGAAGAGCATGAACTCGAACGCCCCTCCAAAAGCTACCCCAAACGTAAGCTGCTCCCCCGTTTAGAGGTGGAGGCATATGATCCCACTTCACCAGGAGACAATACGGCTGATCGACCACCCCGTGGTCGCGACAGAGAGGCCTCAAGGCCCTTCACTAGACCCGTACCCCGGCATCGCTCGAAAAGCACAAGGCCACAGGGGAACACTCCGGACCTGCGAGACATATTGGAGGATAAGGCAAGACAATCACGATCGATCTATGGATCACGTGGGCGCCCCACGATACGTGACGATCACCGTCACCCCGGACACAGTAAGTCCGGCTGGGCCGAACACAATAGACAAAGCTCTTTTGAGCTCCGTCGCGATATCGCCCAGTACAGAGGCGCCGCACACCCACTGTGCTTCACAGATGAGGTAATGGATCATCAAATCCCAGAAGGGTTTAAACCCGTCAATATTGAATCTTATGATGGCACAACAGACCCGCGGTCTGGATCGAGGACTATCTCCTCCACATCCACATGGCCCGCGGAGACGATCTCCACGCCATCAAATATCTCCCACTCAAACTTAAAGGACCAGCCCGACACTGGCTTAACAGCTTGCCAGTAGAGTCAATCGGGAGTTGGGAGGACCTGGAAGCTGCATTCCTCGATAACTTCCAAGGCACGTACGTGCGACCACCAGATGCAGATGACCTAAGCCACATAATTCAGCAGCCAGACGAATCGGCCAGACAATTCTAGACACGGTTCTTAACCAAGAAAAACCAAATCGTCGACTATCCGGATGCTGAGGCCCTCGCGGCCTTCAAGCATAACATCCACGACGAGTGGCTTGCCTGGCACCTGGGACAGGAAAAGCCGAAATCCATGGCAGCCCTTACATCACTCATGACCCGCTTCTGTGCGGGTGAGGACAGCTGGCTAGCACGCAGCAACAACCTCAATAAAAATACTGGCAGTCCGGATATCAAGGACCGTAGTGGCAGGTCACGTCGTAACAAAAAGAAACGCCGCATTAACAGCGATAACAGTGAGGATATGGCAGTCAATGCCGGATTCAGAGGCTCTAAACCCGGTCAACGGAAAAAGCCATTCAAAAGAACAACTCAAGGTCCGTCCAATTTGGACCGAATTCTCGACCGCTTGTGCCAGATATATGGCACCCCTGAAAAGCCAGCTAACCACACCAATAGGGGCTGTTGGGTGTTCAAGCCGGCAGGCAAGTTAATTGCCGAAAACAGCGACAAGGGGCTACATAGCGACGACGAGGAAGAGACCCGACCGCCGAACAATAGAGGACAGAAGGGTTTCCCCCCACAGGTGCGGACGGTGAACATGATATATGCCACACACATACCCAAAAGGGAGCGGAAGCATGCACTCAGGGATGTATACGCGATGGAGCCAGTTGCCCCGAAGTTCAATCCATGGTCCTCTTGCCCGATCACCTTTGACCGAAGGGACCACCCCACTAGCATTCGCCATGGTGGGTTCGCCGCATTGGTTCTAGACCCAATCTTCGATGGATTTCATCTCACCAGAGTCCTGATGGACGGCGGCAACAGCCTAAACCTGCTTTATCAGGACACAGTGCGCAAAATGGGCATAGACCCCTCAAGGATTAAACCTACCAAGACGACCTTTAAAGGCGTCATACCAGGTGTAGAAGCCAATTGTACAGGCTCAGTTACACTGGAAGTGGTCTTTGGATCCCCGGATAACTTCCAAAGCGAGGAGTTAATCTTCGACATAGTCCCGTTCCGCAGCGGCTATCATGCCTTGCTCGGACGTACCCCGTTCGCAAAGTTCAACGCAATGCCGCACTACACATACCTCAAGCTCAAGATGCCATGCCCTAGAGGAGTCATCACGGTCAACGGAAACACTAAACGCTCCCTCCGAACGGAGGAACATACAGCGGCTCTCGCGACAGAAGTACAAAGCAGCCTTTTAAGGCAATTCTCGAGTCCGGCTGCCCAGCGGCCGGACACAGCTAAGCGTGCCCGGAGTAACCTACAACATGACCACCTGGCACGTTCCGAGCACGCGTAGCAGTGCGGGCCCAACCCCAGCCCCTGTAAAACATTAAGACAGACCCTTCGCGTACTCCATTACGCTCTAAAGATACCATGGGCATGGGGCAAGGGGCTCGACCACGATAAGCCCAGACTGCGGCTCAACCGCACCAGGGGCTCTTAAGTGTGTCGTTTCTTTTTCTTTTCCTTTTATTTTTTACCTACAGGACTTCGTTCGTCAGAGGCCCTGTCCGGTAGGAGACATGCCGAGCCCACGATGCAACAGCCAGGGAAGGAGAAAGGCTACAACGAAAATCCAGGTGGTCTCCATCATGAGCATTAAATTTGTTTTATGCATTATTCCGTAGCCTACCCCTGGAGGGGGACATGTTAAACAGTCCCATCCCTTGCTTACTGCACCACTTGTATCGTCCTGCACTTACAACAGTTTTTATTGAATAAAGTAAAGCAACACATTTTTGCTTCTAATTGCATTTCTTTCTTACACATATGTTCATCTATGACATGTTGCATCCGTACGTTTTGGTACGGCTAAATACACCAGGGGCTTATGTTTCCCGCGTTATGGTGTGATAAGTCCGAACACTTTCACAAGTGCGGCACCCCGAACTTATAGCATTATATGCATCGGCTCCGAATCATGTTCTTGGGTCAATAGTTGGGTTTGCCCGGCTCCCACGTTTTGGTACCTTACGTTCCGTTTCATCGGCTAAGGTAGCACTGGGAGAACCACTGCGATTGCGCCCCAGTTGAGCTGGGTTAACGCCTCAGTGGAGAAAGCTAAAACTGACCATCATGATGAGGCGAGAGCTGGTCGCTGTTCGAGAGGTTCTTCGCGAGTCCCTAAAGACTTATGCTGCTTCGAGCGAGGAGCCAGATTCTGTCCGGCCAAGGCGTGGATAGCGCCCCAAATTAGGCCTTCCAAAAACTAGGGGCTTCGCCAAAATTTAAAATTATAGAATTCTATGGCTAAGTGAGAGTGTTCAAGCATTATAAGTCCGGTTGCCTTGTTCGTTGTGTTGAGCGCCTCCCTAGATGGACCCAAAAATGGGAACAAGAGCGCTCGAGTTTATCCCGAACACCCCAGCACTCGTGGCATGGGGGCTGAAGCCGACGATTTGCCATCTCTCAGATTTGATAAACAGCCGCACAGAAGGTAATATTTTAAATTAACAAGCGTTGCTTAGCGCATATGAACCAAGTTTTCAGCGCACAGGATAACAAAATGCGAGTCTACTCAAATATTACATCTTTGGAGCACTCACCCGCAATAATGCGGGCGCCCTTCAGCACACTCCTATAATACATCTCGGGTGTGCGATGCTCCTTGCCCTCTGGTGGGGGGTCCGTCACAAGCTTCTGGGCATCCATCTTGCCCCAGTGCACCTTTGCGCGGGCAAGGGCCCGACGCGCACGCTCGATACAGGCGGAGTGCTTGATAACTTCAACCCACGGGCACGCGTCCACCAGCCGCCGCACTAGACCGAAGTAGCTCCCAGGCATAGCCTCCTTAGGCCACAGCCGAACTATGAGGCCCTTCATGGCCTGTTCGGCCGCCTTGTGGATCTCGACCAGCTGCTTCAGCTGGTCGCTAAGGGGCACCGGATGTCCGGCCTCAGCATACTGAGACCAGAAGACCTTCTCCGTTGAGCTCCCCTCATCGGCCTGGTAGAATGTGGCAGCATCGGATACGCTGCGGGGAAGATCTGCGAACGCTCCTGGAGAGCTCCGAATTCGGGTAAGCGACAGGTAATTAACACTCACATGCTTACTTTGCATGAAAAATGCCTTACCCGCTGCTATTTTCTTCACCGCCTCTATCTCCTGGAGGGCCTTGTAGGCTTCGGCCTTAGCGGCTTTGGCACTCTCAAGAGCCGTTGCAAGCTCTGACTCTCGAGTCTTCGAGTCATGCTCCAGGCTCTCCTGTTTCCTCACGAGATCCTGGAGCTCTTGCTATATCTCCGCCACCCGCTCCTCCTGTTTCTCTCGCTCGGTGCGCTCCGCAGCCGCATTGCGTTCGGCTGCGGCCACCGCCTCCTTCAGAGTCGCCACCTCGTTAGTGGCCCCTGCAATACCCCAGTTATCCTTGTCATTTTTCTTGCAACCAAAATTCTTTTCTGTAAGGTACAATTTTCATAAGGTATTACTCACCTTCTTTTTCCTCGAGCTGCTTGTTGGCATGGCCGAGCTCGTTCTCGGACCGCTCGAGGTTTTCCTTCAAAGTTTTGACCTCTGCAGTCAGTGCGGCAGAGGTTAGCAGCACAGCCTGCACCCATATTGACATATTTTCATGACTCCTGCGATTATCTTTCTAAAGATCCTCAGTCTGGCTTTTCTTTCCGAACACCGAACCGAGCATCAGGGGCTACTGTCTATGTGGTACCATTTTACATATATTGAAATTCTTACCTCAAAGCCTGTTAGAAGGCTACTGCAGGCTTCGGTCAGCCCGCTCTTGGCGAGCTGAACCTTCTGAATCACCGCACTCATAACAGTGCGGTGTTCCTCTTTGATGGAGGCGCCGTTGAGCGCCTCCAGCAAATTATCTGGCACCTCCGGTTGGACGGAGGCAGCCGGCGTCGCGGTCTTGCCCTTCTTACGAAGGGGTCGCCCGCCGGACTCCGGAGCCACTTTGGGTTCCGGGGCTGAGTCCGGTGCAAAGTCCAGGAGGTTGTCCTGCGACACCTCCGGGGCCCTCTCCTCCTGGTGGGTCCCTTCCTGGGATCCCACCTCAGCATCGTCCACATCGCGGGGGGTGGAGGCAGTTGGAAGAGAATCCATATCCCACGCCCCTAAGGACCCGCTCGACGAAGTGGGGAGATCATCCTTAGGCGGACTGCAGGGTTGTATGCGGCATTAGAAAGACATAATGTGACGGAAAATGAAAACCTTGAAGTTATTCGGGAGTCCGGATACTTACGATCTCGCCAGAGGCTTGGCCCTTGGAGGCCAGTCCTCGTCGTCATCACTGGCGTTGGCGGAACAGTCCAGGGGGAGAGTTTTTCCCCTCTTGGACCCTTCGGCCTCCCTTGTTGGGGAGGCCTTCCTTTTCTTTCCTCCCCCCGCTGGGGGAGAGGCTTTCTTCTTCTCCTCCTCGCCTTGGTGGGAGGAGTCGGCCTCAGATTCATCGTCCGATAGCACTTGAAAACGGGAACTCTTCCGAGTCCCCGTGGCCTTCTTCTTGGCCTTCTTCTCCGGCACCACGTGGGGTGCTGGAGCCAGCAGCCCCGTTAGGCGGGCGTCAGCTGGGTCCTCTGGCAATGGGGCCGGACAGATAGCCTGTGCGGCCTTCTTCAGCCAGTCCTGTCAAAGGAAAGGGAGTTTAGATCCCGCATAGAGTCAAACTATGAATAACAAGCGTCCCGTAAAGGACAATATCAATTACCTCGTTAGCTGGACGCTGCGAGCTGAATCCGCGATCTTCGGTAGCGGATGCGGGAGCCTCGGCGCCCTTGAATAGCACCTTCCAAACCTCTTCGTACATAGTGTCGAAGAGCCCATTCAAAGTCTGGTGCTGCGCCGGATCGAACTCCCACATATTGAAGCCCCGTCGTTGGCACGGGAGAATCTGGCGGATGAGCATGACCTGGACTACGTTGACAAGCTTGAGCTTCTTGTCCACCAGCTTTTGGACGCAGGCTTGGAGTCCGGTCAGCTCCTCCGAATCGCCCCAAATCCGGCCGCTCTCTTTCCAGGAGGTGAGCCGTGTGGGGATGCCGTATCTGAATTCGGGGGCCGCTGCCCATTCGGGATCACGCGGCTCGGTGATGTAGAACCACCCCGATTGCCACCCCTTGATGGTTTCCACAAAGGTGCCCCCCAGCCACGTAACGTGGGACATCCTGCCCACCATGGCGCCTCCGCACTCCGCTTGGCTGCCCTTCACAACCTTCGGGTTGACACTGAAGGTCTTGAGCCACCAGCCGAAGTGGGGCTGGATGCAGAGGAGGGCCTCGCACACGACGATAAATGCCGAGATGTTGAGAATAAAATTTGGGGCCAGATCATGGAAATCTAGGCCGTAGTAGAACATGAGCCCCCGGACAAAGGGATGATGTGGGAAGCCCAGTCCGCGGAGGAAATGGGGAAGGAATACTACCCTCTCATGGGGCCTGGGGGTGGGGATGAGCTCTCCCTCGTCGGGGAGCCGATGTGCGATGTCGCTGGACAAGTATCCGGCGCTGCGCAGCTTCTGGATATGCCCCTCCGTGACGGAGGAGGCCATCCACTTGCCTCCCGCTCCGGACATATTTGGAGAAGGTTGAGGTGAGATGTGCGGGTTTGGGCGCTAGAGCTCGAGTTCGCAGAGATGGATAAGCCAAGGAGGAAGAAGGCGCAGGTAAAAAGGTTGGATCTTTATCCCCTTATATGGGCGGACGGAAACATGCGTCCCTACTGGCCTGATAAAACTCTCTTATCTCCCAAGGCCGCAATCAATGGTGCGGTTGGGTTACCCACGTCCGTATTGATGGGAATCCCGGAATAAGGGGAACACGATCTCTGCTTCGACAAGACGTGCCAAGGAAACCGCCTCGCTAAACGCGCTGAGATGGAACAATAAAAACAATTTGAAGGCTTGGTAGTGGTGTGACGTTACGCCACAAAATACGTCAGCAGATTGAACTTGTGTAATATTATTTTCTCTACGGTTGTATGTGGAATTTATTTTGCAGAGCCGGACACTATCCTGGTGTTCACAATCTTCTATAAATTATTCGGAGGAGGAACCCGCCTTGCAATGCTGAAGACAACATGCGCGCCGGACTCGTCGTCATTGAAGCCTGGTTCAGGGCCTACTGAGGGAGTCCCGGACTAGGGGGTGTCCGGATAGCCGAACTACCATCATCGGCCGGACTCCAAGACTATGAAGATACAAGATTGAAGACTTCGTCCCGTGTTCGGATGGGACTTTCCTTGGCGTGGAAGGCAAGCTTGGCGATACGGATATGTAGATCTCCTACCATTGTAACCGACTCTATGTAACCCTAGCCCTCTCTGGTGTCTATATAAACCGGATGGCTTTAGTCCATAGGACGAACAGCAAGCATACCATAGGCTAGCTTCTAGGGTTTAGCCTCCTTGATCTCGTGGTAGATCTACTCTTGTAACCCACATCATCAATATTAATCAAGCAGGACGTAGGGTTTTACCTCCATCAAGAGGGCCCGAACCTGGGTAAAAACATCGTGTCCCTCGTCTCTTGTTACCATCCGCCTAGACGCATAGTTTGGGACCCCCTACCCGAGATCCGCCGGTTTTGACACCGACAGTGAGCCTCACACACTATACATCCAAACCGGGGGAATTAATGTCTCCACGGAGGAGGAGAATCGGGGAGGTGAATCTGAGGGTTCCTACCCCGCGGGAAGAAGAGGGCTGCTTCTGAAGACTTGGAAACGGGGGCACCTAAACAAGGTAAGAAAACTTCACCAAAGGTCCCTGCCTCGAAGGGCGCTCCTACTGCACCGTGCCCGCTAACGTGCCAGCCCTCCATCGAGCTGTAAGTTTAATAAACAAGAAGCTTATCGCTTTTTCCTCTGATAGTAATAACCAGGACCTATTTTTTGTAGTACGGCTAGCAGTTCGTCTCAACAGGGTTCGTCCTCGGGGGATCTTCTTCCGGAGATGATGGAGAGTGAAACCCCACCTACCTCTCCGCCCCAGGGGGCAGGCGACCCTGAGGTGTCATCACAGAGGAGTCCAGATCTACTGAAGCCAAAGTTAATACTTCGGCCACCCTGAGCCCAGTGCGTTCGGCTCCTGTGGAGGACAATGAAAAGGGTCCGGGAGAATTCGGCGTCCGACCGAACATACTGACAGGCCTCCTGGAGTCGGCCGCTCTCACGGAGGATCACCGTACACTAATGGGTACGATTGTAGAGAAAATTTCCTCCGCCACAAGCGGGTTAAATGAAGCTTTTAGGAGCTTGCTCAAGGGCTTTGAAGTAAGCAATGAAATATGCGGTTTTTTTGGTGTGTGGTCGCACCGCACGCGCTAGATGTGCTCTGTATAGATAGTAGCCCCTGATACTGTGGTTGCCAGCCCACGGCGGCAAACGGAGGATCACACTCCCAGGGAATCATCGCACTTGTATTGATGTGCAGGTTGCTAAGGGTCCAGCGATAGACGAGACCACTGAATGCGCCGAATTGGGGCGACAAATTGACGTGGTGGACACCGACATCATGCTTATAAACAAGTGATTCGAGGAGTCGCAGAGTATGCGCTCTTACATCCATATTTGCTTTAGGAAATTGTAAGAAGGTTGTAATATTAATATGATGTGATGTGGCTGCAGGCGGAGCTGCTGCCATTGAGGCCCTGAGGGCGGAACTTGCCCTAGCCAAGGAACAAGCCCGGGTCAGCAATGCGGCTGCCCTAAAGGTGGCCGAAGACTTGAAAGCTGAACATGCTGCTCATCTCTGAAGCAAAGTAAAGATAGCTGAGATGGTTGTGGAGCTGAAGGACGCCACCGGCCGGTATGAGCTTCTCGAGAAGGAGAATCAGGCAAAGGCGGATGACCTGAAGAAGGTGCTGGATTCGGCTAAGGAGATGTGTGCTGATATTAGAGACGCGCGGGAGGAACTTCGACAAGCCGGAGAAATCGTAGCTGGAAATCCTTATTTCTTGCGGATGAAGTTTTTAGATCCAAAGTATGCTCCGCTTGATAAGCTATGGAGCGCCACTGATGAGTATGCAAACTTGGCGAAGAGTGCGGCTGATGCGACCAAGTTGTTCAAGGACCATAAAGATAACGAAATTGAAAGGCTGTTCTGGTCGCAATTTAATGCCCCAACGCGCTCATTACCATTGAGTGAGAAGATGGCCGCTATAGCCGAGCTCCATAGACTGTCCGGCCATGCAATGAGGTCTGTAATAGACCATCTGTGGCCGAGAGGACCGAAGCCGGACAGTTACTTTGGTTTGGTGCAACAATTATTTGGCGCCAGAGCGCGAATAGATGCCGAGAAGAGGTCGGCATGCATAGAGGGTGCGTGGATGGCTCTTGCCCGTGTGAAGACATATTGGGCGGATATGGAGGCCACCAACATTGCGACCCGGTGTCCGGCAGGAAGCCAAGACCCAGCCGAGCACTATTTTGAGCAGGTCATAGAAGGTGCCCATAGAATAGAGGCTCCATGCTCGAGGAATGTCATGTTCGAGTGACGAGTCTATTAATTGTAAACAATTATGTGTTTAATTATAGAGACTATTTTTTATACTTTTGCCTGAAAGTATTATAATGTCTCCTGTGTGGCTGTTTATGTATGCATATAACGTGAAAGTTAGCAGTCGTTGGCTTTACACCCCACGCATATAATGCGGGGGTGTTCGACAAAAAGAGGCGTAAACACACTTGATCCAACGTCTTGGTCCATTAAGGAGGAGATCACACGTCGAACCAGGCAAGCAAACTATATATCTGTAACACTTTCACTTAGCCATGGGAGTTGAAAAGGTGGGGCTACTATGTAGCCCCTCGTACTTCCGCGTGCATCCGGACACGGTGCGCGTACTTGACCTGAAAACTAGTCGTTCGTTGATGCGGAGGAATCCTATAGATTCTTATGAGTCCTCGAGTGGTTGACCTGTCTCTCGCTGTATCATGACAGTCAGTTTTCGGCTTTCTCTACTGAGGTGCTCATCCAGAATAACCAGGGCACAATCGCAGCAGTTCTCCTTTGGCTGCCTTAGCCGATAGAATGGAACGTAAGGCAGCAAACCCAGGAGCCGGGCTAACCCAACATTTGACCAAAGACATGATTCGGAGCTGATGCATATAAGGCCAAACTCGCGACGCCGAACACTCCCGAAGGTATTCGGACTTTATAACATATACTGGGCTAAAACGCGCCCTTAACCCTATAACTCCAGGTACGCGCATTGATCTGTCATGGCAAAAAGCCTATGACACTAGCATCCACTGTGGGTGTATTGAATACCCACGGGATGTCAAGCCACAAAAGACAGTAAAGAAGGTTTACACAGGGGCTTAATCTAAAGAGAAACCTTTGAGCGGGGCTCTGCTGCATGTCTGCGCCTTTGTCTCCGTTGTGCCGTATCCTGGAAGGGTGTCGCATGAATGTTTTCTGAAAAACAAAAACTCATGTAAACGAGTAGGCGTGTGAAAAGTTAGTTATTCTCGATGGATGTGAGAGATATGAGATATGTGCCTGTTAATGAGGCAAGCCGAATTGTGGGCTTTATTATGTGTTGACAACCCCTAGTACCATTTATGGGGATATATGTTTGGCACCCAGCCAGGGTTTATGCGGGCTGTTGGTGATGGTGGTGCACCGGACTCATCTAGCCGTGTCCATGGTGTGAATGACCGATCATGCATTCTAGCGGGAGAGGCAGCCTAGAGTCCGGCAGCAGGAGCTGCTGCATACTGCTCTGTGTTTCCACTAATCGTTATGACACCACGTGGACCGGGAATCTTAAGTTTAAGGCAGGCGTAGTTCGGTATTGTGTTGAAGCAAGCGAAGGTCGTTCTTCCGAGTAGTGCATGATGATCGCTGCTGAAGGGAGCGATGTTGAAGAGTAGTTCCTCGCTTCTGAAGTTGTCAGGAGAACCGAATGTCACTTCTAATACGAGCGAGCCCCAGCAGTGGGCCTCAACGCCTGGTATTACTCCATTGAAGGTGGCGCTATTTTTGCTTATTCTGGATGGGTCTATCCCCATCTTGCGGATGGTTTCTTGATATATCAGATTAAGACTACTGCCGCCGTCCATTAGGACTCGAGTGAGATGGTGTCCATCAATTATTGGGTCAAGCACCAAGGCAGCCGAGCCTCCGTGCAGGATACTGGCCGGGTAGTCCCTGTGATCAAAAGTGATCGGGCAGGCCGCCCAGGGATTGAATTTGGGGGCGACAAACTCCGCATGAGTTGCGTGTACCATGTTTACCGTTTTGACTTCTTGTGGGAATTTTTTCTGCCCCCCCGTGTTCGGATGGCGAGGCCCATCCTCGTCTTCTCTTGGTGTGTCCCTTCCCTTGTGTTCGGTGTTTAATTTGTCGGCCTGCTTGAAGACCCAACATTCTCTGTGGGTATGATTTGCAGGTTTTTCGAAAGTGCCATGGATTTGGCAAAATCTGTCCAGGACTTTATTCAGGCCGGACGGTCCCCCTTTGCTGCCTTTGAATGGCTTCTTTCCTTGACCGGGTTGAGAGCCCCTGAATCCGGCGTTGACCGCCGTGTTGTCCGGACTATCGTCATTTCGACGTTTGTGCTTAGTGCGCCGTGGCTTCCCATTGCCATCTCGAATTTCAGATGTACCTGGGTCACTGGTGCCTCTACGGGCCAACCAGCTGTCTTCGCACGCACAAAAGCAGGTCATGAGGCTTGTTAAGGCTGCCATCATCCTTGGCTTTTCTTGGCCGAGGTGTCTGGCGAGCCACTCGTCACGGATACTGTGTTTGAAGGCCGCTAAGGCTTCGGCATCCGCAAAGTCGACAATTTGATTCTTCTTAGTGAGGAATCTGTTCCAAAGCTTGTGGGCTGACTCTCTGGGCTACTGTATTATGTGACTTAAATCGTCTGCATCCGGAGGTCAGACATAAGTTCCTTGAAAGTTGGCCCTGAAAGCATCCTCAAGTTCCTCCCAACTTCCGATTGAGTTTTCGGGAGGATCTTCAGCCAGTGCCGAGCTGGTCCTTTCAACTTGAGGGGAAGGTACTTGATGGCGTGGAGGTCATCCCCACGAGCCATGTGTATGTGAAGGATAAAATCTTCAATCCAGACCCCAGGGTCTGTCATTCCGTCGTATGCCTCTATATTCGTGGGTTTGAATCCTTGTGGAAATTCATGATCCAGTACCTGATCGGTGAAGCACAGGGGGTGCACAGCCCCTCTATATCTGGCCGTGTCGCGGCATGCTATCGGCTGTTGTTGCGCCCGGTGTTGATTCCGGAATGGTATTCGATCAGTATGATCGTTGAGGTGACCATAGTCTCGCGTCGGAGCATGTCCTCTGGACCCGTAGATGGACCTGGCTGCACTGACCTTTTTGTCCAGGAGCTCACGTAAATCGTGTGCGGTATCAGTGGCTGCTCTATTGCGGCCATGAGGTGGTTGGTCCGGTCGAGTGGTCGTATTGTTCTTTGGAATAGGCGCTGCGGCCTCGTCGTCAAATTCGGGTAGCAGTTTGCTCTTTGGGTAGCTCTTTGTGTGGCGATCATTGCCACATTTTCCCTTGGTGTCTAGCACCTTGTTCTATCTTCGATTGAGCGTATCCTGTGCGGCTTTAAGCCTTTGCTTCTGCTTCTTCAGGCTCCTTGTCGTGGCCAGAAGCTTTCTGCGGAGGTTATCTTGCTTCACATGTTTTTCCAGGATGAATGCATCGTCAACCGGACTGTCCTCCCCTCCGTGGGTAGTTTGATGATTTCGGCCCTTGGGGTCGCTATGATCGGGCGTTTGTTCGGCGTGGCCTGGCTCGTCTTGCTCTATTGCTGGGTTCGAATTGTCGCCTTTGGAGTCAACCGGGGTGTCATTCTTCCTCGCGCTGTTATCACTATTTTTACTGTGACTGGACTTAGAGCGGCGCCTGCGCCGTCGTTTTTGTTTTTGACCGGGGGGTTTATCCTCCGTCGTGTCCGGCTTGTCACCGTTGTCTTCCTTGGGCGTGTCCAACATGTAGATGTAATATGATCAAGTGGCTGTCCAGCGCCCCGTGGGCGGTGGTTCCAGATCGTCCCCTGTGTTGACATACATAACGCCGATGTCGTCGGAGTCGAATTCAAGCATGTCTGTTAGGTCATTGACAGTGGCTATGAAGTGGGTGGTGGGTGGGAGGCAATTTTCTTCGTCATCCGTGCCCCACTTAGGCCGGATATAGTTTGGCCAGGAGTCTCCTGACAGAGAGAGAGAGACTTTAAGAAATTTAGCACATCACCAAAGGGGAAGTGCTGGAAGATATCTGCGGCGGTGAATTCCATGACTAGAGCCCAATCAGATTCGACGGACATAGATGCATGCAGTCTGGGACCTACGACCGAGAACAAGTCCGGGGGTCCGGAGACACAGATTTCCTTAGAAGCGGAGTCTGTGTTTGGCTCCAATGCCGATAGGTGTGCGACCTCCATGGCAGGGTCCATCCAGCCGTCCTTGGATGGCACGATCTGCTCTAGATCAAAGTACGGAGCCATGGCAGGGGCGATATGCCGAATACTATCCGACGGCAGATTCAAGTCATGCACGTGGCGATCGTTCAGCGCTCTTGACGTGGGCTCGAATCCGTCGAGGATCAAATATCCACGGATGTGAGCAATATAGTTTAGGTTCCCGAACCTGACCTGACGGCCAGGGGCGTAGCTGTCGATCTGCTCTAGATGGCCAAGCGAGTTTGCCCGCAGTGTAAAGCCACCGAACACAAAAATCTGTCCGGGGAGAAAAGTCTCACCCTAGACGGAGTTATTGAAGGTTGGAGCAGCCATCAAGCCTTATAGCAACGACACAGAGGAACTCTCAATGAAAGCACCAATGTCGGTGTCAAAACCGGCGGATCTCGGGTAGGGGGTCCCGAACTGTGCGTATAAGGCTAATGGTAACAGGAGACTGGGGACACGATGTTTACCCAGGTTCGGGCCCTCTCGATGGAGGTAATACCCTATTTCCTGCTTGATTGATCTTGATGATATGAGTATTACAAGAGTTGATCTACCACGAGATCAGAGAGGCTAAACCCTAGAAGCGAGCCTATGGTATGATTGATGTTGTTGTGTCCTACGGACTAAACCCTCCGGTTTATATAGACACCGGAGGGGACTAGGGTTACACAAAGTCGGTTACAGAGAAGGAGATCTACAATCCGGATCGCCAAGCTTGCCATCCACGCCAAGGAGAGTCCCATCCGGACACGGGACGAAGTCTTCAATCTTGTATCTTCATAGTGCAACAGTCCGGCCAAAGCATATAGTCTGGCTGTATGGATACCCCCTTATACAGGACTCCCTCACTCGCGGTGATGATCAGTGCTCCTGTCGCCCCGCCTCGAGGACTTATGGCAAGGACCAGGCCTAGCCCACTCTAGGGTGATCTGCCTTACCCGGCCATGCCTCATAATTAACTCGCGGGTACCCTCCAGGCCAACCCGACTTCACATCACTCTAATGGGTACCCCTCGGGGCCGACTCTTATTTAACATGGTTCTATGGTAAATTCAAAGTAACTGTGTGTCCAAAACACCAAGGGGGAAACCGAGGAATCTCCCTCGATGGAATCCACTTGATGTAGTCATCAAGGTGAACTTGGAGGAATCACCCTCGATGGTTCACACTTGAGGTGTTGCACGACAAAGTCGTTATCGAGAGTGGTGGAGAAGGAATCATCCTTGATAGACCATGACTGATTAGGTTTGCTACAGAGTTATCACTAGGAGTGCATTATGAGGTATCACCCTCGGCACTCGATCGTAGCTCTGCAGAGTCATACAATTAAAGGGGGTGAGGTGATGTGTCCGGCCCTGAATGTTGATCACGTTGATCGAGTCATCTGGTAATCTAGTAGGGGCAACATGGACAAGGTGAGGGGTCACTAATGGATCACTAACCAACCTATACTAAGCATATATGATAAACATGTAAGGTATGAAAAGCAGGTTACAAAAGCAGGCTATGCATCAGAATAGGAGCAATCATTCACTACTGCAAGATGCTGCTAACGCGTCACTATGATCAGAGACCCTTTGACGAAACTATGTGTGATGCATTAATTGCAAATGGTGATGTGAAGAAACCGTCAAAAGGTGCAAAACGCTTGCAATGGTAGATACATCAAACGCGGCTCATATTATAGTTGCGTGTGCGATGCATGACAAACCGTTAATCCATAAGAACTATTTGTGATGTGGCAGAACAACATAAACGGATGGCTATATAAAGGTGTGTGGGATATATGACACACAGTTCACTCGGATGAACTGTTTGCTATTAGGGAATGCAATAGAAACGGTTAACCAGATCAAGGTGTGTGTGATATACGGCATACGGTTCACACAAACGAACTGTTTTCAGTTAGGGAACACAACAGAAACGGTTCAACTTAACAAGATGTGTGTGATATGCGGCATACAAATCACATAGATGAACTGTTTGTGATGAGCCGAAAGAACACAAATGAATCGTGTAAACAAGATGTGTGTGATACGCGGCAAACAACTAACTCGGATGAACTGTTTGTGATGAGAAAATATAACACAGACGATTACTACAGTTAATTCATGTGCGATTCTGTGTGTACAAAAAAACTTTCAAAAATGCATACCAGTTGCTTGCGGTGGCTAGGAGTATCGCACATGATGCATCTGCGAGTACTCATGTGCGATGATTAGTAAGTTACACATACGTTTCCTTATGTTAACACGTGTGTGATAGATAACACGTGACACCACATACGGTTGTCGGGTTGTGTGCTCCACTTAGTCTTCCCGCGCTCCAGGGAAGGCTTCCGCGCTCCAGCGAAGGCTTCCCGCTCTCCACGTGGGTGAATTGTAAAATACCCGCCTCTTCCCTCATTCATTTCTGGCCACCAGCAAATGGTTGGCTTCCCATATGACCCTGGAGGCAATGCATCGTAGCGACACTGTGTGCAGATCTAGTCTACACCCATGTACCATTAGTTATTCCAAGCATGCCACGTACCGACGAAAACTTCGGCGTTGGCCCCTTCATGTGTTACATCTTCAGCAAGGAGAACGAGCCGAAGAAGGTCGGGGAGAAAGAGCTTCATCGGCCGGTGCATGCACCATGGCCCATTGGCAGAGATATCGCCATGCCAGTCCTTGAGGGCGCAATGGACATATTGTAGATGAAGTGTGATGAGCTGTTTGCCATCCACCGTCCCAAAGATCCAGAGCTGCTCGTTGGCATGATGGACGACCCACCCGAAGAGCCGCTATCATCGGTTCTCATAAGATCCCGATGCCCCACAAGGAATGGGCAGTGGACCTCTGCGATTCAGTTATGAGACAACTATCCTGCAACTTCATCATTGTCGGTGACGTCCGTGTCAACCTTGATCCTGACGATGTGGTGGCTAGGCTCGAGCACATCCTTGGCGGAGTTGATGTCTCCGATGATGTAGAATATCCCCAACGTGGTATCTTGAGGATGCAGGTGATGGACAAAATTTTCTCCAGGCTAGAGACATGGGAATGGAGCGGTTCCGCAGAGTTTTCATGCACGCGATTGCATGCTGTCCAGCAGCCCCAAGAGCTTCCCAGCGCTAGCAGATCCATAGGCGGAGACAGGTAACGTGGCCGCTGCTCGAGACACTCGGAATGAACAGCCGCAATGGTGCTATGCTGATCATGGAGTCCGAGAGGACCGTCGTCTGAAGGCTGCTAGCTTAGACTTTCAACCTATATTTTATTATAATTGTATGGAAGTGTCGCATATCAACATTTTAAGTCACTAAGCATATGTAGCTCGTGTCTGTTTTGGCTGTTGCCGCATATGGCATTTTAAATTCTCCTGAATATGTAAGACAATTATTAACTGTTGCAATTGTAAATTTGCCTCAACGGCGAGCAAAGTGCGCGCAGGAACGCCAGAGCGGAGCGCGCTAAGGCCGCCTCAATGGCGAGAAAAACGCGCGGACGGACGCGAGCAGGGCATGCTGCGGCCGCCTCGACGGCGGGCAACCACACCTACATAATGCAATTCTGGTCAACCTTCTGGCACCCCGTGGGAGGTGCGACGACACATCCGTCGGATACGATGGTGATATCTGGACCGTGTGTGATAGTTAGCAGACACGTACACGTATATTCGAGAACGCGGGCTCACGTACACCATCTGGGAACTGTTTCGGGCTTCCGAAGCGTTCGCGATGCATGGCATATGGTTGATCCATAAGAATTGTTTGCGATGAGTGAGAACAACAGAAACGACAACCATATGAAGGTGTGTTTCGGGCTTCGAGCCCAGAACCATCAATAAATTTTGACCATGTTTCTCTTCACATTCCAGATTAACATGCAATAAGTAATTGCAAATCTGTTTACACTGATCA
This sequence comes from Triticum aestivum, assembly GCF_018294505.1. Taxonomy (NCBI): domain Eukaryota; kingdom Viridiplantae; phylum Streptophyta; class Magnoliopsida; order Poales; family Poaceae; genus Triticum; species Triticum aestivum. The sequence goes on from NC_057807.1 coordinate 381,195,035, forward strand.
AACCTAAATGTGTTCACACTTAGCACCGGGCTATAAAAACTACCCACTCGAATATTAGTTCATAGTTCCTCTCCTCATCTTCATCACCCACAAAGAAGGTCTTTCCTGTCAAGTCGTTTCGCCAGGACCGGTAGGAGGAGTTTCGGGTCGACATATAACCAGGGAGCAAAGACCAAGGACGCGAAAGCACTAGAGAGGTCCCGCCGCTACGCGGAAGCTGCGGCAGAGATGTCCTGGTGCACTGCGGGGCCCTCAAACGAGCTCTCACCGGCATGCGAAGGCTCTCACAAGCGCACTCGCCACATTGGCGATCGCGACGAGCTGGCGGTGCTGATGTCCTTGGCCAGCGATGATGACATTCTCACCTAATTAAGCAGCAGAAGCTGGTCGACAACTTGATGAAGCTTCTTAATATTAGTGATGCCTCGGTTGAGAAGGCGACCGGCCTCGTCGAGCAACTCATACATGACAATGCAAAGCACCTCAAGGCACTTGCCGAAATGGAGTAGGAGACCGCCGGCTAGAAGAAGCTGCATGAGCAAAGCAGTGCCTCGGGGATGACGCTGAAATCGGTTATCTAGGAACTGATGGGTGACTTGAGGAAGCTCCGGATCGAGCGCGAGCAGGAGGTGGAGGAATCCGTGGCTGCTGTCAATCAAAGTCATGATGAATTGAAGAAAGAGTAGAGATAGTAGCGACCCAGATCATTGTCTGCGATTTCCCTCTTCTCTTGCCCCCATGTCATCTGGGGTTTGACACATGTGGCATTTTAAAATATACGGAATATGTAAGACAATTATTATCCGCGCCATTGTAAATTTATCGTCGTATTATCCTTTTCCATTTTATTTGTCATCGTATTATCCGTTGCCCTATGTGGCATTTTAGATTATCCAGAATACGAGTTGAAAACACGAACAAAGCAAATGCTGACGTTGACTGGTGCCATGGGATCACAAGCAAACACCCCTTTTCCAGGTGCTTTAGATAACCACGTGTTAAACAATGGCTCGGCCTCCATTAATAGAGAAATTGTGAGCAAGGTGGGCGGCTGGTGGATGGAGGTAAAAGAGCTCGCTTCCTAGTGAGCATGCGCAACCTTGCCTGCTCACACGTGTCCCGTCGATCCTGCGCGGTGGATAGGTCGCACGTGTTTCGTCGAGCCTGTGTGGCGGGCTGCTCGCACGCGTCCCATTGATCCTGCACCACGGACTTGTAGCGCTCGTCCCATCTAATCAAACAGCCGCACGCATGCCATTGAGTATGGTTAAATTTTGGCACAAATATAAAGATGACCAATGAACGAGGACCAAGGCAGTACTATCCCATAAGAAAAGAGGGATGCCTGGCCACACTTAAACGGTTACGGGAACACACACAGTCACTACAAAAAAAAATACACTTCCGTGATGATACGTGTTTGTCATAGTAGGTCACGTTTTTTGTCATGCATGTACATCCATGACAAATTTATGGCAGAATCAAGATAGTCATACATGTGCTATCATAGAAGTGTTCGATGACATTACCAAAATTATCATCACGGAAATGTCCACTTCCATGACGATAAATCGCGCGTCACAGAAGTGCTTTCGTCAAGAGTGACCGACACGTGGCATCCACCGTAACGGAACGTCGTTAATCTATCAGGTCAGATTTTGGATCCGATAACCCGTTAACAGCCCCGACCAATGGGAAATTTCCATGTGTAAAATTCTGATTGGCCGAAGGGAACACCTGTTAGCTCGTTAGTGGGCCAGATGTCGCCCGTCCATTGGAGGAGACATGCCTATGGTACGTCGACACATGGCTGGGCCCAACAGAGGCCCATATAGGTTAAAAAGGCCGGCCCAGTCAAAGGCCCGTAGAACTTAATCAAGTACTAGTGGGCCATCCCAATAATGGCCTGCTTAATAAAGGCCCATTTACGGCCTGAAACCAGATCTGGCCCGTTAATTGTTCGCCCAATATTTAGGCCCATTTACGGCCTGAAGCCAGATCTGGCCCGTTAATTGTTCGCCCAATATTTGGGCCCATTTGCGGCCCAAAGCCAGATCTGGCCCGTTAATTGTTCGTCGAATATTCGGGCCCAACTGCAGCCCAGTGACTTTCGACCTGTTAGAGGCCTGATGTAGAAATGGGCCCATTTTAGCCCGGTGTGACTTTCGGCCCAGGAATGGCCCGTGTTTCCCATGGGCCATATATGGTCCGACGGGACATCGGGACTACTAACGGCCCGTGCTAAAGGTGGCAACAGTTAAGCCCAACTTGACTTTGGGCCTATTAAAGGCATGTCGCGTAATTCGGCCCGTTGATGCCTGTACTAATCTTTCGGCCTCTTAAAGGCCCATGATATTAGTGGGCCAACTAAGGCCCGAGATATGTTTCGGCCTGGTAATGGCCCGTGAGCTAACTGGGCACATAACGGCCCGATCTACATTTCGGCCTGCTGAAGGCCCGTCGGCGACTAGTGAAAATTGAGGCCCAACATGCATTTTGGCCTACTAAAGGCCCGTGGTTTCATCTCGACCGTAATAGGCCAGTACAATATTCAGCCTGTTAATGGCCCAACGCTACCTGGGCCAAACTAAGCACTGGGTCGACAAAAGGCCCAACTAAAATATAGGCCGGTGTAAGTTTGGGCCTGGCGCAATGTGTGAAGGCCCCAATCATTCAGGCCCAAGAAAGACCCAGGCCAGCCCAATTGTGGCCCGCTAAAAACCTGGCCCGTTAGAGTCGAATGTTTCGGCCCGGTCGACTACATCTGATTTTTTTCCAGATAGCGAATGATGGCAGTAACTAGTAGGAATTAAGAACGAACCTACTCTATACAATAAAGAAATTACGGCATAGTAACTAAGAATAAACCTACAATATACAATAAAGGATTTAAGGTATATTACATCAACTGGGCATCGAAGTTCACCACTAGTGATCATAAAGTGCAACGAAGAAGCAGATTACAAAAACTGGGCACTATTGCAGCGTAACAATAGTACTGAACCGAGACCACTTCCAAGACAGTTCAAGAAAGTTTAGCCTTGTGGGGGAACTGCTGTGCAAGCTGCTGAGCAAGGCTGTGAGACCGGCCTAGCATGTCGGTCATAGCTTCCAGGTGTAGCTGTTTAGAGACGAGTTTCTCATTGGTGTTCTCCGCAATCTTTCTTAGAGATAGGACTTCAAGTCGAAGTTGAGTTGCAGAATGCCTTTCTGCTAGAACTTGGGACTGAAGAAGTCGAACTAATTCAGACAATGAATTCTGTGAGCTTGTCTGACTGTTAGTCTCAAGTAACTTGAACACTGCATCAAGACAAGACTTTGGGGTTGTCTCGCTATCTTCAAGATGTTTTGCCTTCTTTGCTGCAATATATGTTGGGTTTATCTCACAACCTTCAGCAGACTTGTGCATGCCATCAGGCATATCACCCTGAAACAAAGCAGAGAGATGACAGGTTTTGCACGTGTATAAACAAAGATGATAATTGTTCTGTCAATTCTATCCAATTTCAAATTATAAAATAAAGAGTAAGTTCAAAATATCAATAGCATAATTTGGCATTGTTCATAATGCGGGGAGCTTCACCACAATACTGGATTACCATGTCAACATAACAAGCATAGATGAAGGGCAAAGAAAATCATTGTATCTATTTTGGAGAATGTGCATGGCATGTTGTTCATATCATCAGCCACATCAGTAAGATAAAACAGGAGATGACAAGGTGCAAACGTGGGCTGCTTCACCACACACTGGACTATAGATCCACAAAACCAAGCATACATATAGGGAGTATTAAGTAATGTGCATGGTATGAATAAGAAATTTGGTTTTACAAGTAAAACTTAGAACTTACGGTTCTTACGAACATGCATTTTGGTAGAAACAACAAACTAAACAATAGTAAACGATAGGGAGTATGAGAAAATTAAACAGCAGTTGAGGATAAAGGCTTTAGAAGCAATGACTTACATTAACAGTTAACACCGGCTTTGTAATGCCCTTCTCCATGTCAAGGGAAGGATAACTCAAGAATTTCAGCATAGAATCTTCTTCATAAGCATTCCTTGTACTCTACATTTTGTAGAGAGTAATTATAGATATGATAATACTGGAAGGGATAGAGGATAATGAAGATAAGATGCAGATTGATGCTACATAATCAACTACCAATCCCTGGAAGTACAAGCGTTACAGGACGGAATGTACTGACAAGAGCAATGGGCTACACTTCTACACTGGCATTGTCTGTGTATTCTACTTGTTGGTAAGATCAAATATAGATCTGATCTTTTTTAGTAAATGGTGGGCGAGGGAGATAAGATGCAAAATGCTACAAAATGAACCAATCCCTCTTCCCATAATACAAGAGTATTTTGAACACTGGTGTACTGTACAAAATGTTCTTATATTATGGGACGGAGGGAGTCGCTGTTAATGTAAGTACAGTGATAGACCACGTTCAGTCCTTACAAGAGGACTGCAGAGCTAAACCTCTTCAAAAGCATTGGGTTGATTCTAAATTTGTGTAAGAGTCCATATGGATCTTATAATGTCCACCAAATGGACGATTATGAGGCTAACATGTGCAGTGATGCTACATAATCAAACAGCTATGAAAGTAAGTATGGTCATACATGGCAAGAGGTACTCACAAGAGCAATGCAATGTGCAATATAGTTGCGAGATTCTGTGGTCCCTTGAGAATGAATGTTCTTCTGCTAATAGTTTTCGTACAAGTGAGACATTAAGGCAAATGCAGAAATGTAGTTCAAATTGTGATGTGATATCATAGATAGTACCTTACGCTGCAGCCGAGACCAATGTGTAACAAGATTATTCCAGTCACTGTCGGATAAATGTAGCACCAGAGACTTTACAAAAATTTTGTTCAGAGGCTTGCCATAAAAGTGCGCTTGCCTCAGGTAGGAACGATACTTCATCAACGAGTGCTTGAAAAGCGCAACCAACTCTTGCTCGTCATCACAATCCAGTTTGCTCCTGCCTATTTAAAAGAATGAAATCTTGTGTCTTCTGTCAGCAGAAACATATGCAGTAATGACCATGAATAACATTAGTACATTACTTACGCATAAGTTGCGGAGGAAGACTGGTAATTGTTCTGTGTCTGCGGTGTAATCTTTCCATGAAGGAAAGATGCGCACAAAGTTCCTGACAACAACATAAGCTTCGTCTTCTAAACTGGGAAGAAATGGAACAGTGGTCCTATTTGCTGCAATTGGGGCTCTCTCTGGTTCGAAAAGGGATTTGGCAACTAGATTTGGTGTACTCTTTGCTGGAATGGGGGTTTTGCGTCATACAGCTGGTGCTATGTCAACTAGCATAATCATACTGTTTGCTGTAGTTGGGGTCTGCTGAGTTGGGTCATCAGAAATGACCAGTGTAGTAGGGCTAGAGTCTGCTAGAGTTGGGGTATTTTGTGGATCAGGTGATATTGCAACTACACCTAATGGGCTATTTGATTTATCAGGTGCCACTACCTTTTCCAAATACTTTGCTTGTGCTCCTCCACGATCAGCAATCGCCCTCTTCCTTTTGAACGTCTGATACACAAGAACATCATTTGAATGGATAAATATGGTATGATGACAGATGGAATATGTACTGAAAATGGATAGGCAGGGCGTATTCACATACACAATGTGTAAACTAAGCTAATGGCAGTTCAACAAAGTAGAAGCAATGCAAAGCATCAGTTGCAAGATATGTGCAAGGAATGTAACCTTGGAAAGTTAGAGCAAGTACCTTGATGGGTGAATAAGATAGGGTATCTTCCTCTGACTCCTCCACTAGGGAGCTACATTGACTTAGGTCTCCCTCTAGCTCAGAATCACTGTTAGGATCATATTCTGAGCATGAATCTGTAGGTGGAGAGCGTTTGCATTGCATTGCGTCCAAACTTGATTTCAGTCCATTAATGCCAAGTTTGACAGCCATGGCATTGTTCTGCTTTATTCTTTTCATGCGCGCAAGCTCTTAATCATTATGATGCTGTTCAGAATCTGAGATTCATGAAAACATAAAAAGTAGTCAGATTATCTATGGAATGCATTGCAGATTCAACTCGGAGACTGTCTCCGTATAAACCCCTGCATATGCAAAGTTCACCTCCCCAACCATGCTGACTAGACCACACACAGAAATACAAACCCCTTATGTCTCTATAACAGGCAGGCACACATTTCAAAACTGAAGTAGGAACATTAGAATCATATGAAATTCGTATTTGAACAAATAAACTAAGCAATTATGAGTGGCGTAATGTTTAGCTTCAAGGGTGGAGTGTTGGTAGTGCGACACAAAGCAAGTAGGCAGATTGTATTCCATGTAAAAGATCGAAACCTATGTAAAAGCTGGAAATGACACTTTCTTTCTATACAATGCAGTGTTCGTTACCCACACATGATGGAAGAGATCACATAGAGAAATACTATTCACTCATGTCTACAGTTCCAGTATTTAGAAATAGGGTGGTCCACCCTAAAAGAATATTGACAACAAATATGACAAGGCAAGCATAGATGTAGTGAATCAATCATTTACTTGTGAGCTTATTAGGACTAGTATGCAGAATTGTAACTGCAGTAAGAGACCGTCCAAAATCTGAATGAAGAAGTTTGTCTAGCACTTATTGTTTGCAACTAATCGACGTGAATAATTGGATATTATATCAAATGAGTAAGAAAGACAAGTAAAATTGTCAACAAACCTGGCTTGCAGTAGTAATATGGGTCAATGTCACTACAACCAACAATCCAAAATGACTAGTTTCTATTTCGAGGGCCGGAATTTTGAAAACCCTGTGAACTTTAGAGGTACTAAAGATTACCGAAATACATCTGAACCATTAAGTGCAGGTAGCACTGAGCACACAACAAACCCTAATGACAGTCCTGCCTAATGAGTAATGAATCAATTAGAAAATGGGTGATGAGGAGTGGCTGCTAAGTGTTGAGGACGTATCTCAGGATAAATCGGGTTGGCTTGGTGGGTGCTGCACGCCTGATCCCTGAATGGACTAGGAAGGTAGGCACGGCGGCGCGCCCGGGCAGCGGTGACGTTGTTGGGCGAGCGGCTCCTGGCCTCCTGTTAGTCCGGCGTCTCCTCCTAGAGTCATCCACAACGAGCAGGTACATCACATCCCTGATTATATCTAATTCAACACTTCAATTTCTGGCCAATAGTAAAACCAGACTGTGTTGTAAAACTGCTTGTATGTAGGGAATCTATGAGAAAATGAAACCAATTTTTACTTATTTTATAACTCCCCAATCAATACTGAACTGACTGAATCTGATGTATCTAATCAAGTTTCTGGTGCAAACATACAAGCTCATGTTGTTCTTGAGCCTGAAGTGTCTAATGAACAGACTGCTAATGAAGGATTTGATGCAAACATTTTACATGCTCCTGGTGATGAACATATAGTGACTAATGAAGGATCTAATGCAAGCATTTTGCAAGCTCATTGAAGGATTTAGTGTCTAATGATGATCTACTATGTTGAGAGAGACAGAGATTTGCAGGCATTGATGACAAGCAAATTATAGTGCATTTTCATAGCTTGAGGAAACGTCGAGGCCATCTACCAGAAAGTCCCCGTATCATGACAACATAGCATAAATACTTTTCTAATCTGTTGTTTGAAACTATTGGCATACTTGTGCAGGATAGATATATTGATATGCAGTTTGCGCACTGGTTATACATGCAATTACACTTTGATATTTTCAGCCAGAGAATGAATAATTCAAGCTGGTATAGACCATGTTTGGAGTCCTTGTACACCATGTTGCATTTTGTGTTTTTGGTGCTTGCATCATTTAGTGTTTATAATCTGAACTACTTTGGATCATTAGCTGGTTTTCAAAGTACATGTAGCTTCACATTTCTCATGTTATGTTGATTTCCGGAGTGCAAGTGCCTTCGTATTTTTTAAGTTAAATGTTCGCCCCTGGTAACTTGAATTCGTGGATCAACCACTGCACACAAATCATACACGAATGCCAGTACGAATTAAATGAAATGCAGGGACTTATGCTAGCTCGTTGTACATGCTCACTGCAGCTCTGCTTGCGCTTGGGATGTTCTATGTACAAGTCCATGTTACCACTTGCTTGGATGTGCAGGCCTTGTGCTCCTTGCATCCCCCTGTGCATTTTTGACACGGCGAATGGTTGATCAAATAAGAGGAATCGAACTTGATGTTGTACCGGAGGACAGATACTTGCAAGGTTATACGGGTGTGCAGGATGTGTACCAGATCCCGTAGCGCCGTCATGCTTCGCTAAAAATGGATTTGCTTGTTTCAGATGATATCTCCAGAAGAAATAAGAGTTAAAGTCAGAGTTGCATAGGCGTGTAAGATAAGAGAGCAGTGAAAGGATATCCAAACATCGTCGAAACAGTGCACAAGGGAGTGATGTGTGGATACCTAGTTCGGGCCGGTGTTTGGGCATGCTCGCCTAGCTAGAGTGCGGGTCACTTCAGAGCCGTTGAGGGTGATGCGCCGGTGTTGGCTGGCCACGCACGGATGCAGATCTTGAGTGGCAGCGGAGCTCTACGATGCGGTGGACAAGACCGTTGGTAAAGCCCCAACGGCCTCGGGGGGCGGAGGTGCGACGATGTGCTCGGTGAAGTAGCCCCGGTGAGCTAGGAGACGGCAGCGGTGAAGCGCACCTGATGCGCTGGAACTCGGTGTCTGTGAGGCACGTCGGTTGCGGCGGCCGACGTTGTCGGTGGACCACCCGGTGCGGTGGACGAGGGCGTAGATGAGGTAGCTCCGGTGCGGTGGTGAAGCGCGACCGTCGTCTTCGTCGTTGCCGTCCGGGACAGAGGTGGGGAACAGTGGGGAAAGAGACGAGACGAGGGGCGATTCGAGGGATGGCGGCGAATTAGGGACTTGAGCAATCTGGGCGCGAAAGGGGAGGATGGAGAAGAGAGATTTTGCAGGGCTGGAATTGGGGCCGCCAGATATTTCAATCCGAAACGTCGAAGCGCGAACTTATATTGTCGTCATCCTTTTTTTTGGGGGAGGGGGGTGGGTGGCTGGGTGCTACGCGTCCGTCCGACACACGCGACTACCCCGACACGACTATGCTTTGGTGCCTTTGTGTCAATGACATGTGGGCCCAACAGGTGGATGGCCCACATGTCAGTCCCCCAAGGGCAGTTGCCTTTAAGGCACCGATGCAGCATCCACCCCGACACGACCCTGGTCTGCCTGGTGCGCCTACATTTGAGAATGCAAACAAAACGAATCTTCTTTCATTTGCATACGAATCTGTATGTATTACCATGCCCGTGTTTTCCTGGCAATAATTAGTCATTCGAAACGAGATACTCCATTCGTTCACTTTTGTAAGTCGTTTCAGACAACTTAAAATGAACTGTTTTGCACATTGTCTGAAATGTCTTCAAGGTCTTATAAAAGTGAACAGAGGGAGTACTATAAATTAATTAATGAGGAGTTATTTGAAAAAAATTCAAAACGGTACCCACGCTAACGTGGATTAGAGTGTGTCACATAATTAGTTATTTGAATTAGAGTGTGTGTCACGTAGTTAGTTATTTGAATTAGAGTGTGTGTCACGTAGCGATCTCCAATTCTAACGTGGATTTCACATTTCACTGTATCCACGCTACTTTTTTAATACAAATTTATATGTATATGATGAACACCATGGTAGTGAGAAAACTTTTGGATGGATTCAAACATATGACCTACAAAATAGCACAACAAATTGAGTCAATCAACTTTTCGAAACTTAGTATGGCACGAATTTGAAATAATTACCCGTATGCCTGGTCCTCGGTTCAAATCTTACAATGTACACCGAATTGAAACATCGATATTAAGTCTCATACTATGTACATTCAAATGTTGTTTTTAGCCCCCCCCCCCCTGCGCGCACAAACGGTACATGCTTCCTATATCGGTCAATCTTCCTCTCCTAACCACCTTAGCAAGCTATTGGTTTCCATCACACGTTCATTCTTTCTCTCCATGTTTCGATCTCTAAGT